>NC_089817.1:35552899-35596060 GCF_029633855.1 Hoplias malabaricus
GTCCAGTGTTTGTAAGGGTCCAGTGTTTGTAAGAGTCCAGTGTTTGTAAGAGTCCAGTGTTTGTAAGGGTGCAGTGTTTGTAAGGGTCCAGTGTTTGTAAGAGTCCAGTGTTTGTAAGGGTGCAGTGTTTTAAGGGTCCAGTGTTTGTAAGGGTCCAGTGTTTTTAAGAGTCCAGTGTTTGTAAGGGTGCAGTGTTTTAAGGGTGCAGTGTTTTAAGGGTCCAGTGTTTGTAAGGGTCCAGTGTTTGTAAGGGTCCAGTGTTTTTAAGAGTCCAGTGTTTGTAAGGGTCCAGTGTTTGTAAGGGTGCAGTGTTTTAAGGGTCCAGTGTTTGTAAGAGTCCAGTGTTTGTAAGAGTCCAGTGTTTGTAAGGGTGCTGTGTTTTAAGGGTCCAGTGTTTGTAGGGGTCCAGTTTTTTAAGGGTGCAGTGTTTTTAAGGGACCAGTGTTTTAAAGGTTCAGTGTTTTTAAGGGCCCAGTGTTTTGAGGGTCCAGTGGTTGTAAGGGTTCAGTGTTTTTAAGGGTCCAGTGTTTTAAGGGTCCAATGTTTGTAAGTGTCCAGTATTTTAAGGGTCAATTTTTTTAAGGGTGCAGTGTGAATGTAAGGGTCAAATGTTTTAAGGGTGCAGTGTTTGTAATGTTGAAATGTTTTAAGGGTGCAGTGTTTGTAAGGGTGCAGTGATTTAATGGTGCAGTGTTTGTAAGGGTCCGGGTTTTTATGTGTGCAGTGTTTGTAAGGGTCCAGTGTTTTAAGGGTGCAGTGTTTGTAAAGGTCCGGGTTTTTATGTGTGCAGCGATTTATGGGTGCAGTGTTTGTAAGGGTCCAGGTTTTTATGGGTGCAGTGATTTAAGGGTGCAGTGTTTGTAAGGGTCCAGTGTTTTAAGGGTGCAGTGTTTGTAAGGGTCAAATGTTTTAAGGATGCAATGTTTTAAGGGTGCAGTGTTTGTAAGAGTCAAATTTTTTAAGGGTGCAGTGTTTGTAAGGCTCCAGGTTTTTATGGCTGCAGTGATTTAAGGGTGCAGTGTTTGTAAGGGTACAGTGTTTTAAGGGTGCAGTGTTTTAAGGGTCCAGTGTTCTAAGGGTGTAGTGTTTGTAAGGGTCAAATGTTTTAAGGATGCAATGTTTTAAGGGTGCAGTGTTTGTAAGGGTCAAATGTTTTAAGGATGCAAAGTTTTAAGGGTGCAATGTTTATAAGGGTGCAGTATTCTTAAGGGTCCAGTGTTTGTAAGGGTCCAGTGTTTAAAGGGTGCAGTGTTTGTAAGGGTGCAGTGTTTGTAAGGGTGCAGTGTTTAAAGGGTGCAGTGTTTGTAAGGGTCCAGTGTTTAAAGGGTGCAGTGTTTGTAAGGGTCCAGTGTTTAAAGGGTGCAGTGTTTAAAGGGTGCAGTGTTTGTAAGGGTCCAGTGTTTTAAGGGTGCAGTGATTTTAAAGCGCTTCCACATGTTGTTGAAGAAGTGATTTATGCGCTGAAACTCTGATTTCCATTGTGCCAAAGCCAATCAGTGCCAGTCCCAAGGTTGTCTCTAAGGCAACAGTGATGCTGAAGCCTTAACCTTCTGGATTCATTAAATTATGCAAAACGTAAGATAGATTTGAACACTGGAGCACGGCAGTGAAGGAAAACATACAACAGCAAACAAAACAGTGCCATGAAAATACAAAAAACTCAAAGGTCCTGTACTTGTTGCTTTCTCGATTGAATCCATGTTACACTTTGGGTTTAAACAAAGAGAGAAAATACAATAAAAAGAAGAAATACAAGAAAAGATGGTTGAGATAGTTTTGATCAAAGAAACAGATGTGTGTGACAGGAAATGGAATTTAACTGCTCTGAATGAGTTCAAACAGTCTCACTGAGTCTCCACGAATCTCTCAGAGTTACCGCAAGTATCCCCAAGTCTTCCTGAGTCACTGAGCCTCCCAGAGTCTCTCTGAGCTTCTCCAAGTGTTGCTGAGTCTCCCCATTTCTCCCTGAGCCTCCCAGTATCTCCCCGAGTCTCTCTGTATCTCCTCAAGTCTCTCTGAATCTCCAGCTCCAGGATTAGACTCTAATCCTCAGATTAGACCTGGCATTGCTGTGCCACTTTGAAGAAATCAGCAGCGGCTCTGTCTCAATCGGCAGCTTTGGCAAATTAATCAGAGAATAAAGATCACTCCCTCAACTAACACTCACCCCCGCTCCCCCCTCCGCACACACACACACACACACTCCACAGATGGAGTGTTACGCAAGGAGGAGCTTCCAGTGAAAACTGCACCGTGGTGGTGAAGCACTGAAGGATTAAAGGGGAGCGCAAAAGGCGACCAGTTCATTTTACGACCCACATGACTGACAGAGTGTAATACACCACAGAAAGCAGAGGGGGCGATGTGGCTACTGCTGTTACCTTTAACTAAAGCTCTCTAATGATCTATAACACACCAGAGGGGTAAAAGCCTCAGACCCAGAGGAGTAAAGCTCTCAGACCCGGAGGAGTAAAGCCCTCAGACCCGGAGGAGTAAAGCCCTCAGACCCGGAGGAGTAAAGCCCTCAGACCCAGAGGGGTAAAGCCCTCAGACCCAGAGGAGTAAAGCTCTCAGACCCGGAGGAGTAAAGCTCTCAGACCCAGAGGAGTAAAGCTCTCAGACCCGGAGGAGTAAAGCCCTCAGACCCAGAGGGGTAAAGCCCTCAGACCCGGAGGAGTAAAGCTCTCAGACCCGGAGGGGTAAAAGCCTCAGACCCAGAGGAGTAAAGCTCTCAGACCCGGAGGAGTAAAGCCCTCAGACCCGGAGGAGTAAAGCCCTCAGACCCGGAGGAGTAAAGCCCTCAGACCCAGAGGGGTAAAGCCCTCAGACCCAGAGGAGTAAAGCTCTCAGACCCGGAGGAGTAAAGCTCTCAGACCCAGAGGAGTAAAGCTCTCAGACCCGGAGGAGTAAAGCCCTCAGACCCAGAGGGGTAAAGCCCTCAGACCCGGAGGAGTAAAGCTCTCAGACCCGGAGGAGTAAAGCCCTCAGACCCGGAGGAGTAAAGCCCTCAGACCCGGAGGAGTAAAGCCCTCAGACCCGGAGGAGTAAAGCTCTCAGACCCGGAGGAGTAAAGCCCTCAGACCCAGAGGGGTAAAGCTCTCAGACCCGGAGGAGTAAAGCCCTCAGACCCAGAGGAGTAAAGCCCTCAGACCCAGAGGGGTAAAGCCCTCAGACCCAGAGGGGTAAAGCTCTCAGACCCGGAGGAGTAAAGCCCTCAGACCCGGAGGGGTAAAGCTCTCAGACCCGGAGGAGTAAAGCCCTCAGACCCAGAGGAGTAAAGCCCTCAGACCCAGAGGGGTAAAGCCCTCAGACCCAGAGGGGTAAAGCTCTCAGACCCGGAGGAGTAAAGCCCTCAGACCCGGAGGGGTAAAGCTCTCAGACCCGGAGGAGTAAAGCTCTCAGACCCAGAGGGGTAAAGCCCTCAGACCCAGAGGGGTAAAGCTCTCAGACCCGGAGGAGTAAAGCTCTCAGACCCAGAGGGGTAAAGCCCTCAGACCCAGAGGGGTAAAGCTCTCAGACCCGGAGGAGTAAAGCTCTCAGACCCAGAGGAGTAAAGCCCTCAGACCCAGAGGGGTAAAGCTCTCAGACCCAGAGGAGTAAAGCCCTCAGACCCAGAGGGGTAAAGCTCTCAGACCCAGAGGAGTAAAGCCCTCAGACCCAGAGGAGTAAAGCCCTCAGACCCAGAGGAGTAAAGCCCTCAGACCCGGAGGAGTAAAGCCCTCAGACCCAGAGGAGTAAAGCCCTCAGACCCGGAGGAGTAAAGCCCTCAGACCCAGAGGAGTAAAGCCCTCAGACCCAGAGGGGTAAAGCCCTCAGACCCAGAGGGGTAAAGCTCTCAGACCCAGGGGGGTAAAGCCCTCAGACCCAGAGGGGTAAAGCCCTCAGACCCGGAGGGGTAAAGCTCTCAGACCCAGAGGGGTAAAGCCCTCAGACCCAGGGGGGTAAAGCTCTAAGACCCAGAGGGGTAAAGCTCTCAGACCCAGAGGGGTAAAGCTCTCAGACCCAGGGGGGTAAAGCTCTCAGACCCAGAGGGGTAAATCCCTCAGACCCAGAGGGGTAAAGCCCTCAGACCCAGAGGAGTAAAGCTCTCAGACCCAGAGGGGTAAATCCCTCAGACCCGGAGGGGTAAAGCTCTCAGACCCAGAGGGGTAAAGCCCTCAGACCCAGAGGGGTAAAGCTCTCAGACCCAGAGGGGTAAAGCCCTCAGACCCAGAGGGGTAAAGCCCTCAGACCCGGGGGAGTAAAGCCCTCAGACCCGGAGGGGTAAAGCCCTCAGACCCGGAGGGGTAAAGCCCTCAGGCCCAGAGGGGTAAAGCTCTAAGACCCAGAGGGGTAAAGCTCTCAGACCCAGAGGGGTAAAGCTCTCAGACCCAGGGGGGTAAAGCTCTCAGACCCAGAGGGGTAAAGCCCTCAGACCCGGAGGGGTAAAGCTCTCAGACCCAGAGGGGTAAAGCCCTCAGACCCAGGGGGGGTAAAGCTCTAAGACCCAGAGGGGTAAAGCTCTCAGACCCAGAGGGGTAAAGCTCTCAGACCCAGGGGGGTAAAGCTCTCAGACCCAGAGGGGTAAATCCCTCAGACCCAGAGGGGTAAAGCCCTCAGACCCAGAGGAGTAAAGCTCTCAGACCCAGAGGAATAAAGCTCTCAGACCCAGAGGGGTAAATCCCTCAGACCCGGAGGGGTAAAGCTCTCAGACCCAGAGGAGTAAAGCTCTCAGACCCAGAGGGGTAAATCCCTCAGACCCGGAGGGGTAAAGCTCTCAGACCCAGAGGGGTAAAGCCCTCAGACCCAGAGGGGTAAAGCTCTCAGACCCAGAGGGGTAAAGCCCTCAGACCCAGAGGGGTAAAGCCCTCAGACCCGGGGGAGTAAAGCCCTCAGACCCGGAGGGGTAAAGCCCTCAGACCCGGAGGGGTAAAGCCCTCAGACCCGGAGGGGTAAAGCCCTCAGACCCGGAGGGGTAAAGCCCTCAGACCCAGAGGGGTAAAGCTCTCAGACCCAGAGGGGTAAAGCCCTCAGACCCAAAGGGGTAAAGCTCTAAGACCCAGAGGGGTAAAGCTCTCAGACCCAGAGGGGTAAAGCTCTCAGACCCAGGGGGGTAAAGCTCTCAGACCCAGAGGGGTAAAGCCCTCAGACCCGGAGGGGTAAAGCTCTCAGACCCAGAGGGGTAAAGCCCTCAGACCCAGGGGGGTAAAGCTCTAAGACCCAGAGGGGTAAAGCTCTCAGACCCAGAGGGGTAAAGCTCTCAGACCCAGGGGGGTAAAGCTCTCAGACCCAGAGGGGTAAATCCCTCAGACCCAGAGGGGTAAAGCCCTCAGACCCAGAGGAGTAAAGCTCTCAGACCCAGAGGAGTAAAGCTCTCAGACCCAGAGGGGTAAATCCCTCAGACCCGGAGGGGTAAAGCTCTCAGACCCAGAGGGGTAAAGCCCTCAGACCCAGAGGGGTAAAGCTCTCAGACCCAGAGGGGTAAAGCCCTCAGACCCAGAGGGGTAAAGCCCTCAGACCCAGGGGAGTAAAGCCCTCAGACCCGGAGGGGTAAAGCCCTCAGACCCGGAGGGGTAAAGCCCTCAGACCCGGAGGGGTAAAGCCCTCAGACCCGGAGGGGTAAAGCCCTCAGACCCAGAGGGGTAAAGCCCACTACAGTGTGTACTACATAGTGTAGAGGAGGATGTTTGATATTAAGCCCCTAGTGGTGAGGAGGTGTAACTGTAGAGTGCAGGAAAAAGTGATTCACCTTGTGGAAGAGCGGTTATATTGACACCTAGTGTCCTGGAGGCATCAGGTTCTGCACTAAATCTGTTTTAAATTCATTCTGAAGCTTAACTGGGTTCATTCAGGGACAGCAAAGTGGATTAGTTCTTAATTGTGGGTGTGTTTTACTGTAAAGAATAAACTGAATGCAATGAATAGTCCCTTTAAGAGTTATTCCTTGCTGTTTGTTGTTGTGAAAATGACTGATTGCATCTTTAAAGCTGTAGGAGAGTAAATCTGGTGCGAGAGGGGGTTAGAGGCTCTGAGCTGGAGACAGTGTTATATAATCCACCAGCTGCCGGTTTGGTGAAGCCAGATCCTCTCTGAGAGAAAGCTGCAGAGTCAGAACACACACACACACACACACACACACACACACACAGTGGACACTCTGTCTGGCCGGACAGTGTCATTAACACAACACTGAAGCACACTCACGCAGTCACTCAACCAGTCATTCCACCTCCCAGTGTGTGTGTGTTTGGACTGTGGAAGGAAAGGAAAGGAAAGGAAAGGAAGGAAAGAGCCCCCCCACCCCCCCGCGCCCCCCCGGGCCCCGGGCCCCGGACCCCGAGCCCCTGCAGCTGGGGGCAGTGAAGGTGTGAGTTAAATGTGATGAATAAATGAGTGACGTATAAATGAACGCAGTGCAGCTGCGAGGTGAGTGTGAAAGCCCCTGGAAGACCCTTAAAAAAGCCCCCAGTCGAGCCCTGGACAGTTGAGTCAGTGGTGTGTGATTATTCTGCGTGAGTCAGAGCTGCCCCATGGGGGGGGTGTCGGGGGAGGGGGGGCATGGGTGAATCTGACTGAAGTGTAGCGGCTAATCGCAGCTTTGGGGCGTCTCAATCCTTCAGCACACTGCTTATTATGACTCAGCTCTCTCTCTCTCTCTCTCTTTATCTGTCTGTCCCTCTATTCCTCCCTCTCTATTTCTCTCTCCATGTCCCTCTCTTTTTCTCTCTGTGTCCCTAGCTCTCTCTCTCTACTTCTCTCATCTGTCCCTCTCTTTTATTTTCTCTCCCTCTTTCGCTGTTTTACATCACTCATTATCTCCCTCCCTCCCTCTCTTTCTCTCTCTCTTTCTCTCTCTCTCACAGCTGAAGGCCATTGTGGAGGCGGATTGATCGAACACCAGAACTCCCCCCAACCCTCCTCCCTCTACATTTACCCAGGATGCCCCTGTTCTGCCATGAGCCCATCACCAGTTCCTCCAGATTCTGAAAGTTCAGAAAAACGACAAAAAGAAGCAATGCATTACCATCACCTTCACCATCATCTTCACCTTCACCATCACCTTCACCATCACCATCAACATCACCATCATCTTCACCTTCACCGTCTCCATCACCGTCACCTTTACCATCACCTTCACATTCACCATCACCTTCGCCATCACCTTCACCATCACCTTCACCTTCACCATCACCATCACCATCACCGTCACCTTCACCTTCACCATCACCTTCGCCATCACCATCACCTTCACCATCATCTTCACCTTCACCATCACCTTCACCATCACCTTCACCTTCACCATCACCTTCACCATCACCTTCACCATCACCTTCACCATCACCGTCTCCATCACCATCACCTTTACCATCACCTTCACCATCATCTTCACCTTCACCATCACCATCACCATCACCGTCACCTTCACCTTCACCTTCACCATCACCTTCGCCATCACCATCACCTTCACCATCATCTTCACCTTCACCATCACCTTCACCATCAACATAACCATCACCTTCACCTTCACCATCACCTTCACCATCACCATCACCATCACCTTCACCATCACCTTCGCCATCACCGTCACCTTCACCATCACCTTCACCATCATCTTCACCATCATCTTCACCTTCACCATCACCATCACCTTCACCGTCACCATCACCGTCACCTTCACCATCACCTTCACCGTCACCATCACCTTCACCTTCACCATTACCGTCACCTTCAACTTCACCATTACCATCACCTTCACCATCACCATCACCTTCACCATCACCATCACCTTGACCATCACCTTCACCATCACCATCACCATCACCTTCACCATCACCTTCACCATCACCATCACCTTCAACTTCACCATCACCATCACCTTCACCATCACCATAACCTTCACCGTTACCTTCACCTTCACCATCACCTTCACCTTCACCATCACCTTCACAGTCACCTTCACCATTACCTTCACCATCACCTTCACAGTCACCTTCACCGTCACCTTCACCATCACCATCACCATCACCTTCACCATCACCTTCACCTTCACCTTCACCTTCACCATCACTGTCACCTTCACCTGTCATCCTTCTGTCTCACTGTCATAGGGCAGGAGAGTTCATGATGATGTTGTGATGATGTCATCAGATGTCACACATTGCACAAAGACACCAAAGCACAATTCGATCTCGTTTACATGACAAAAAGTGCTCCTTGCTCCTCACTGCTGTGCGCTCGGGGTCGGGGTGAACAGCGAGCGGCTCATTATCATTTAAAGGAACAGGTGCTGAAAGCGGGCGTTCTGAACAGGGGCTGTTTACACAGGGGGAGAACACTGCTGTGGGGCTCGTGGGGTTTGGACCAAAGCAGGTCACAGACGCTTCATTAAGAAACAGAACTATGTTCCACTGTGAACTGAAACTGAAAAATGCACACACACACACACACACACACACACACACACACTCCCCATAGCACACAGTGTTCAGGATCAGTTCAGTCTGAGATAAACAGACAGCACAGTCTTTTACTGTGCTGTAATAACATCTTTCTCCTTGCTACAGTAGCTACGTCAGCGGAGAGTGGTGCCAGTGTTAGATGTGAATTTGATCTGAACCTGGAGACAACCTGAGACCCCAATACACACACACACACACACACACACACACACACACACACACACACACACACACACCTGTGCAGAGAATCCAGACTGTATCCAGCCTGAAATCTATTCCAAGCTGCTGGGGAGCTGAATGGAGTCTGAATGGAGTCTGAATGGAGTCTGAATGGCCCGTGGTGGGGGGTGAGTTCTCTCTGTGGAAAAGGGTCAAGCCTTTGTTCTCAGTACAGACCCTGTGTGGAAAAACAAGCACTAGAAGCTCAGTATTAAATATGTAGGCACCACTGGTGTCAATAATGCAGACTTTCTCTGTGGTGGTGGCCTGCTGCGGTCATATGACTCCAAACACTGGACGTTTTGCTGTTTGACAGAAGAGAACCGGACTGGACCTCAGCGCCCACAAACTCGCCCATCACTGACCATGATATAACCCTCAGCTCAAAATGTGGAAAGTCCTCTCTGGACCTTCCCCTGTGTGGGGAGCGTATAAAAGGCTGACCATGTAGAGACAATATTGTCACTGTGGAACCACTGGTCTGTTGTGTTTTCACAGATCCATCACCTGGACCTTGAGGAGCTCTAAAACGTACAGCCATTTTCCACCCAAAGAACTCTGGCTCTAGAACCGGTTACTTTCGGGATTCTAAGTCCAGCTCCACTGCTCCATAACACCGTATTGAAGCTCTGAGCTCTTTCTGGATCTTCTTTATCTCGACTCACCAATGGATGCTGACATGGTTCCAGCTGAAAAACGCACTGTTTTTTTGCCAATTTTTCTGGATCTGGAACCAATTAATGTTGGTGGAAACGGTTCCAAATAAGGTTTGTGAAAGGGAATCTAACACGGGCTCCTCGTTGGCGGAAAAGGGCTGACAGAGACTCAAAAGGGACTACTCTGGAGAGGCATTCCCATGCTTAAGGGCAAGGCCTCCCTGTTCCTCCAGGGTGGAGTTTCCCATCACCAGAACAGTTTTCAGTGTTCCTCTGGGTCCGGGGGCTGGAGCTGTGGTAGCACTAGAAGACCAGTGGTTCCCCCATGACTTTCATAGGTTGTATATTTTAGGGATCGTCAAATATGAATCCTAGAGGTCCTCTCATCGAATCCAGACTCAGCTGAATGTCCACAGAGGTCTTGCTTGGGTTTCTGAGTTTTCTGGGGGTCTGTGTGGATGCGTCTGTGTTAGCGCTGGGTTCCCCCTGTGAAATTTAATACAGATTGGTCATCACTCAACAGCACAGCGTCGAGGGGGATCTCTTCCCACTCTCTTTACACACTGAAAAAAAGGAGAGCTGGAATAACCTGAGGTGTGTGTGTGTGTGTGTGTGTGTGTGTGTGTGAGAGAGAGAGAGAGAGAGAGAGAGAGAGAGAGAGAGAGAGAGAGAGAGAGAGAGAGACAGACAGAAAGATCCAGATTCAGGGAAGCTTGGGCTTCTTAATGTAGGTCATCTTTGCTCTCCAGCTTCCACACAGCCCAAGTTCTACAGCCTGGGGACTGTGTGTACAGAGTTATCATGCACACACGCACACACACACACACACACACAGTGTAACAGGTCATCTGTTTGCTTCACTCTATCTAGTCCGTTGGTCCACTTTCTTTGTCCTTTCAAAGGTTACTCCTGTCACACTGAAAGTCTAGAGTCAGTGCTTCATGGAATATCTCACCATCATCCCCTAAAAAACCCCCGACCAATCATCATCATCCCCCACTAAACCCCCGACCAATCATCATCATCCCCCACTAAACCCCCGACCAATCATCATCATCCCCCAAAAAACCCCCGACCAATCATCATCATCTCTCACTAAACCCCTGACCAATCACCATCCCTCACTAAACCCCTCTACCCATAAAGTCCAACAGAGGTTCCAAATCAGGCGCTCGTGTGTGATTGGCTCCACGTAACATCATGCGAAATCTGTATCTGATTTTCTCCGCTGGGTGTTATGGGAGGAATCAGTGGGCGGATCCGAAATTAGGAGCTTGTGTCTGATTGGCTGAATATTATAGAAGGAGTCAGTGGGCGGTTCCTAAAGCAGGAGCTTGTGTCTGATTGGCTGTAGATGTGTCTGTTCTGCAGATTCTCTCCTGAGGGCGGGGCTGGTGTGGACTGATCCACTGTAGATGGAGGGGGTCTTCCTTCTGGTCTCTGGGGGACTTTGTGTCCAGCCCCCAGTATAAACCCAATGTGATGTGGTCAGTTTGTGACCAGTGCACTGAGCACACACACGCACACACACACACACACACACACACACACACACACACACCTGCTGTAGAGCTACAATAGCAGAGTTACAGAGTTCTACTGTGAGAGCTGGGGGCTGAGAAAGGTTAAGACCCCTGCTCTACAGTAAAGTGTTACACATAGTTTAGAGGTAAAAGCACAGCTACGTTGCCCTGTCCTCAGCTAAGTCCAGTCTGACACTTTATAAACGGCTCAGACACAAAGGATAAAAGCTTTCTAAAATGTTTTAAAGGTTTCCTTTTAATGCACATTCCCTCAGCTCAGCGGGACATGAAAACAGACTGTAAACGCTCATACGATGGGATTATAAAGACTCAGGGCATTAAGGTAGTGAAGGGACGACACACACACACACACACACACACACACACATTTATCTATCTAACCATGGAGCTCTAAACACAAATAATTCTACATCGCTGTCACTTCTATAACTTATTATTATTGTATTATTGAGTTACATATGAATGTATTAACGCATGAATCTGTGCTGTGTTAATCCTCCTGAAGCTGTATTTTATCTTTATGCCTTTAGGGCATATGTTTATGGAATCACATACATTCCTTCACCTTCAGAAGCAGTTAAATGGATGGATGTGAAGTCAAAGGGTTAAACACCAAGGGCTGGGACATCCCTTCTGCTAATCCCAGAGTGGCCTGGTGATTAAGGGATTACTCCTGGAAGTATTTTTACTCCTGGAGCATGACTCACACGGTCCGTCAACTGGAAACAGCCTCAGATCTGAAAACATAACAATCACAGATCTCCAAAACCACTACTTCACTTCTGATGGATGTTTATGGATCATTTGCAGCTGCTCTGGAGCATTTCTAGGAGTCCATTACTCAGTGGACATGGACAGAACCGCTACTACAGCTTCAAATGATGTTGAAAATGTGACCACAGTCACAGAGCCCCCGACTCGTCTTGGAAATGCCCAGGGATCTTTAGTGACCTCGGAGAGTGAGGTCATCCTACAGATGGCGCTGTGTATTCAGTACAGTGTCCCTGTGACTGCACCCAGGCATTGGGAGCCACAAAGAGCGCCTCCTGCTGACACCTTAAACACAATCTCCGGCACTACCCAAGGATTTATATTCGGGCCTGGCCCAAAACACAGCCACAAACAATAGGTTACCTCCCCCAGACAATTAGAGAGAGAGGGGGGGAAAGGACGAGTAAAGGACAGAAAAAAACAGAGGATAAGTGAGCGAAAGAGTGATGGAGTGGAAGAAGAAAAACAAGATCTAAATAAAGAGCAAGAGGAAGAGAGGAGCAGCCTGCTGCTAACCCTCAGACTGGGTGAGAAAAAGCAGCACCACTGCCCAGGCGGCTTAAGGAGGATTTCCTAGTTGCCGTCCTTGCACGATCGCCTTAAATAGCATTGTCTAATGGGAACGGAGTCAAGTTTCAGAGATACAGGTGAAGATGCAGTCAGCGTATCACCGATGATAGGTTTACACAACGTCTCCGGCCTGTCCCTGTAGGAACAGCACAGGGGGTGGATGGAGAGAGAGAGATTAGCAGGTCAGTGAGTGTCCAGGTCACTGCTGAGGGTAAGGACACTGGACTAGAGCACAATGACAACGGAAATCACTAATCGCATCCTACTCTACTGACAAATAAGCAGCACACCTATGTAACAGTAAATAGAAGTCAAGTACAACTCTGCAGGCTCCTCCTCCTGTCACTCGACATCTAATGCAATAATTCCTCACATAAGCATCACACACTGAGGCAGCGCCCGATTACACAGAAACAAAACCACACACTCATTTTCTACCCAAGGCACAGATTTCAGATCTGAACTTTTATGACTCTTCACTCAGAATCTTGACTCGACTCATACCTCAAAACACGTGACTCTCAACCTGCCCCTGATTTCAGATCTTATGACTTGCGACTCGACTTCATAAGCCATCTAGACTTGCATTCCAGTGCCTCACGATTCAAATCAGACTCTCATCCCAGTGACTCACGATTCAAATCAGACTCTCATCCCAGTGACTCACGATTCAAATCAGACTCTCATCCCAGTGACTCACGATTCAAGTCAGACTCTCATCTCAGTGCCTCACGATTCAAATCAGACTCTCATCACAGTGACTCACAATTCAAATCAGACTCTCATCCCAGTGACTCACAATTCAAATCAGACTCTCATCCCAGTGACTCACAATTCAAGTCAGACTCTCATCACAGTGACTCATGACTCCCATCAGACACTCAACCCAGTGACTCATGACTCCCATCAGACTCTCATCACAGTGCCTCATGATTCAAATCAGACTCTCATCACAGTGACTCATGACTCCCATCAGACTCTCATCCCAGTGACTCATGACTCCCATCAGACTCTCATCACAGTGCCTCACGATTCAAATCAGACTCTCATCACAGTGCCTCATGACTCCCATCAGACTCTCATCACAGTGACTCATGACTCCCATCAGACTCTCATCACAGTGCCTCACGATTCAAATCAGACTCTCATCCCAGTGACTCATGACTCCCATCAGACTCTCATCACAGTGACTCATGACTCAGATCTGACTCTCATCACAGTGCCTCACGATTCAAATCAGACTCTCATCACAGTGACTTACGATTCAAATCACTCTCATCACAGTGCCTCACGATTCAAATCAGACTCTCATCCCAGTGACTCATGACTCCCATCAGATTCTTATCACAGTGACTCATGTGTCCCATCAGACTCTCATCACAGTGTCTCACGATTCAAATCATACTCTCTTCCTAGTGACTCATGACTCCCATCAGACTCTCATCACAGTGTCTCATGATTCAAATCAGACTCTCTTCCCAGTAATTATAATCATATACAATATAAGATAAAATAAAGCAAAATATCCTGTGCCAATCCATTAGAGCTTCGCATAGGGCCCATCACACTCTCTTCCTACCTGCAGCCACCAAAATTCATGTTGAATCCTACACCTCAACACTAAGGTTGCTGTGGCTATTTATGATCCGATCAGCAACCGGCTCCTTAACAACTAAGTTTACTCACTGAGCCAGGGATATGGCAGACTTGGCTACAAATCCCTTAACGCCTATCTCCACTAGTCTTACATGTGCCTGCCACTCGCGTTCCCTCACCTCAGCCGCAAAGTCTGCGTACTTCAGCTTCTTCCTTTTAAATGCTTTTTCTACTGCATCTTCAAATGGCACCATGTCTGACCTCAGTGTAGTTAGCGCAATGCACTCTGGGACCTGCAGCTTTTTACCTACGTCCACCAGTAATTTCCAATCTCGTGCTTCACCCCACCTACCAATATTTATAGCCTGCACACTTTCTCAAATATGTTCACCCTCACACACAAACCTAATCACTTTATTACTACAGCTACTTGTCAATGCATTAACCACTAGCCGTTGCTGTCCAATAAACATGCCACAACACTTAGCATCTGATTATTATGTCTCCATGTATATGTCCCCTGTGACAAACTAACTTTACATAATCTGTACATAATCCACAACTAGGGTCTTCACCTACCCACTGTCCAAGATTTTGCCATGTTGGAAGGACATCATAAGTTGCTCTCAGCAAAAACTTAACTCTAGATTCTCCAATTGAAGCCACTGGCCTTGTTTTGCATCTGGCGCTGCTGTTGCACACCATGACTCACAATACACATCAGACTCTCATCCCAGTGACTTGATGTGGACTTGATTCACTGTGATTCATGAATCGATTCAAATTCACATTCCAGTCACTTGAATGGATTTGACTTGGACTTTGGACCTTATGACTCTCAGCTCGACTTTGACTTTGGACTTGACTTAGATGTCTAGACTGCATACAACTGCAGCTCTGCATTGGATCGATATGGTGCCGCTCCAAACAAAATAGCACCAGAGAACCTTACTGAGCAGGTGCCTTGGTTTTAAGAGAAGATCCACATTAATAGTGGGCTGCAACACCCTGAGATTTTCTAAAGTGCCCCTGCCGTGGAGAGGGACAGACTGACAGAGATGAAGACGGGCAGAGAGCAGCGTCCAACCCACTCAGTCTAATTACAGTGTGACGGCTGAGAAGCAGCGAATCAATCATATTTCCATTCAATTAGCTTCTCCGGCACTGAAGAGAAGGTGACGGACCTCTTTTAAACAAATGAAACACTGCAGGAAGAATGACCTTGGAGGACCCTGGAGACGGCTGTGACAGAGGGGGGTTTTATAATAATCTGGCGTCTCCACAGTCAGAAGCACATTGCACAACACTGGCATCTCTGAGCCGGGCTGCGCTCTGTGCTGTAGAGAGGAGCTTACGTAAGAGTTCAGGTGCTGTTTATCTTTTTTAGTTTCACAGGTAGAGCCTGAGTCCTCATGCTGTTGGCATTAAAACAAACAGAAGAGGAAACATGTAGGTGACCAGCTTCTCCTTTTCTTCCCACAGTGGAAATGGAAATGAGGGCTAAGGTGGTTGTGAGATTTTAACAGAAAAAGCATTGCTTTGTTTATTGCACTACTACTTTTATTTTACATTATTAAAACGTATTTAATTTAATCAGAAATCACTTGGAGAAGACTTTGAAGAAGGAAAGAGCTTGTAATGAAAATTGACCACTTTTAGGACACTACATAACAATACAAAACCCCGTCTACTGACTGCCCATCTTCTACAGAGCAGTCCATCAGAGGCTCCCGCTAGGGGGCGCCACTACCGATCGTTATTATATGCATATCAGACTAAGTACTCACACACTCACACCTGTGGACGGTTTCATACACTCACCCAGTCACTCACACACTCACTCCTGTGGACAGTGTGACACACTCACACCTGTGGACGGTGTCTCACACACACCTGTGGACGGTGTCACACACACACACACACACCTGTGGACGGCATGACACACACACACACACCTGTGGACGGTGTCTCACACACACACACCTGTGGATGGTGTGACACACACACACACCTGTGGACGGTGTCTCACACACACACCTGTGGACGGTGTCTCACACACACACCTGTGGAAGGTTATAGAAACATTGAGAGGAAGGTGTGTTCAGCTGCAGAACTGTGACACTCCAAATCTCCGGTCAAACCCTGACCTCCCGAGAGGAAGAACGCAGCAGAAGTGAAGGGGATAAAAAGACCTTCATCAGAGACCTAATTAAAACCTGCCCCAGAAACGAGTGATCATCTTTCACAGAACTCGGAATGACAGCACAGATCCACATCCCTGATCCGCAAGATCCGCACCACTGAGTCCTCAAAGAGCCATCTCTGTCTGTCTCTCTGTATCTCACTGTCTCTCTCTATATATCTCACTGTCTCTATCTCTGTATCTCACTGTCTCTATCTCTGTATCTCACTGTCTCTATCTCTGTATCTCACTGTCTCTATCTCTATACCTCACCGTCTCTCTCTATATCTCACTGTCTCTATCTCTGTATCTCACTGTCTCTCTCTATATCTCACTGTCTCTGTCTCTGTATCTCACTGTCTCTATCTCTATACCTCACTGTCTCTCTATATATATCTCACTGTCTCTATCTCTGTATCTCACTGTCTCTCTATATATATCTCACTGTCTCTATCTCTGTATCTCACTGTCTCTCTATATATATCTCACTGTCTCTATCACTGTATCTCACTGTCTCTATCTCTGTATCTCACTGTCTCTATCTCTATACCTCACTGTCTCTCTCTATATATCTCACTGTCTCTATCTCTGTATCTCACTGTCTCTCTATATATATCTCACTGTCTCTATCTCTGTATCTCACTGTCTCTCTATATATATCTCACTGTCTCTATCTCTGTATCTCACTGTCTCTATCTCTGTATCTCACTGTCTCTATCTCTATACCTCACTGTCTCTCTCTATATATCTCACTGTCTCTATCTCTGTATCTCACTGTCTCTCTATATATATCTCACTGTCTCTATCTCTGTATCTCACTGTCTCTATCTCTGTATCTCACTGTCTCTATCTCTATACCTCACTGTCTCTCTCTATATCTCACTGTCTCTATCTCTGTATCTCACTGTCTCTCTCTATATCTCACTGTCTCTATCTCTGTATCTCACTGTCTCTCTATATATATCTCACTGTCTCTATCTCTGTATCTCACTGTCTCTATCTCTGTATCTCACTGTCTCTATCTCTATACCTCACTGTCTCTCTCTATATCTCACTGTCTCTATCTCTATATCTCACTGTCTCTCTCTATATCTCACTGTCTCTATCTCTGTATCTCACTGTCTCTCTATATATATCTCACTGTCTCTATCTCTGTATCTCACTGTCTCTATCTCTGTATCTCACTGTCTCTATCTCTATACCTCACTTTCTCTCTCTATATATCTCACTGTCTCTATCTCTGTATCTCACTGTCTCTATCTCTATACCTCACTTTCTCTCTCTATATATCTCACTGTCTCTATCTCTGTATCTCACTGTCTCTATCTCTGTATCTCACTGTCTCTATCTCTATACCTCACTGTCTCTCTCTATATCTCACTGTCTCTATCTCTATATCTCACTGTCTCTCTCTATATCTCACTGTCTCTATCTCTGTATCTCACTGTCTCTCTATATATATCTCACTGTCTCTATCTCTGTATCTCACTGTCTCTATCTCTGTATCTCACTGTCTCTATCTCTATACCTCACTTTCTCTCTATATATATCTCACTGTCTCTATCTCTGTATCTCACTGTCTCTATCTCTATACCTCACTTTCTCTCTCTATATATCTCACTGTCTCTATCTCTGTATCTCACTGTCTCTATCTCTATACCTCACTGTCTCTATCTCTATACCTTATGGTCTCTCTCTATATATCTCACTGTCTCTCTCTTTTTGTATCTCAGTGTCTCTCTCTGTATCTCACCGTCTCTATCTCTGTATCTCATCGTCTCTATCTCTGTATCTCACTGTCTCTCTCTCTGTATCTGTCTCTCTCTCTCTGTATCTCACTGTCTCTATATCTGTATCTCACTGTCTCTATTTGTCTTTATGTGGCTCCCTGTCTCTATATCTGTCTCTCTATATCTCCCTGTCTCTGTAGCTGTCTCTCTATATCTACCTGTCTCTCTATATCTCCCTGTATCTGTCTCTCTATATCTACCTGTCTCTGTCTCTCTATATCTACCTGTCTCTCTATATCTCCCTGTATCTGTCTCTCTATATCTACCTGTCTCTCTATATCTCCCTGACTCTGTCTCTCTATATCTACCTGTCTCTCTATATCTCCCTGTATCTGTCTCTCTATATCTACCTGTCCCTGTCTCTCTATATCTACCTGTCTCTCTATATCTCCCTGTATCTGTCTCTCTATATCTACCTGTCTCTCTATATCTCCCTGTATCTGTCTCTCTATATCTACCTGTCTCTCTATATCTACCTGTCCCTGTCTCTCTATATCTCCCTGTATCTGTCTCTCTATATCTACCTGTCCCTGTCTCTCTATATCTACCTGTCTCTCTATATCTCCCTGTCTCTGTCTCTCTATATCTACCTGTCTCTCTATATCTCCCTGTATCTGTCTCTCTATATCTACCTGTCTCTGTCTCTCTATATAAGCCTCCACATGTGCTCTACACGCAGAGCATCCGTCGTGTTCCTTTAATCAGAACAGCAGAACACACTGAAAGACAAATAAAGGACGAGAGGTTAAAGCTACAGTTAAAGAAGACGCTAGCGCATGACGAGAGATGTCTGTGTTTCTGAGCATGCTCTAAAGGCCGATTTATATTTCTGCATTGACTCAACGCGGAGCCTATGCCGTTGTGAGCGTTTATTCTTCTGCGTTGGTGTCTGTGTCGCTCTGCAGTTACACCTCCACACCACTAGGGGCTGAACCTCCGACATCTTCCTCTACACTCTGTAGTACACAGTGCAGTGGTGTAGCATTGTTACTTTTATAAATCTTTAAAGTGCACTCTGTAGGGAGGAGGGCGCTGTTCTCCTTATGAGCTTTTTTTTCCTGGAGATGTCCATATTTTTTCTTTGTTCAAAATGACGTCCACCCCGTGTCTGAGGAGGTCTCTGTCTGTGTCTCTGTGTGTGAGGGAGAGGAGCTCATGTTCCTGTACTTCTTCAGTTCAACTTCAACAATGTCCCTCCCACCACTAACTAATCACAGGCTGCGGTCTGCGTCTAGAGCATGCGGAGTTACAGTTCAGGAGAGGGGTGCGTCAGGCCGCGGCGTAGGGTTTGCGTCGACACGTTGCCTACGGTGTGGGTTTGAAGCAGAAGTATAAATTGAGCTTAATTCACACTGATTTACAGACACACTACAGTAACCAGACCCAAATACAGCTGTGTGGTCATTACACATCAAACACACACACAGCGTCAGACACGGGATGAACTGGATGTAACTCAGGCCACTGCACTAAAGCCGTGATCACACTGGGCTGTTGTCTGTGGGTGTTCAGTGACAGATGAACTGCACAGACACGACTTCCTGGAGAATAAATGTTACCTGCGAAGAGTCACATTGAGCTCAACCTCGGTGAAGTTTGAGATGAGATTTCACATCCGTGACCGATATCGCCACTGCTCTGTGTGTCCTCCGACACGCTCCGTGCGGTCTGCGGGTTCAGGACTGCAGACGTTACACACCTCTTTACTGTGGATTACAGCGTACAACACAGGAGAGAGTCACAGTGAAAGTGGAGTGAACTAAACTCTCCTCAGAACTCCTCAGGTTCACACCGCTGAACCAAAATGGAGGACTGTTTACAGCTCTTACTTCCAGCTCCACCCACAGCCACGCCCACTTCACCAGGAGGAGAACAAATACAAACACCCGGTGTGACCATGGCCTAAGAGCTTATGCTGCATTGAAGCGGCACGGGGTTGTGACGTGAACATTAACAGTAAATATTAAATAATAACGTACAAACTGTACTTAATTCTAAGAGTAATGCCGTTTGTAAACACCTACAGTGAAGACACGTGTTGTTGCTCTAGTTATTTTCAGAAACATCTGGCGAAAAGATCAAATCAACACGACGTGACAAAACATCTCCAGAGCAGCCACAGGAACGCGACCGAAAAAAGCCGCTTTAAACTGACCTCGCTTTGTTCAAATATTTTGCTGCGTGAAGAGTCAGGACTTAACCCATCGTCCACTCGGCTCAGAGAATAAACCCCCCCCGGACCTGGGCCCAACTGCAGGATTAATCTGATTATGGCTCTACAAAAGGACAAATATAAATGACGTGTGTGTGTGTGTGTGTGTGTGATTTCTCGGGAGCAGCTGCTCCTCTGGTTCTCTAGAGCCATTATGCTCTAAAGTGTTGCCAAAGGGCCCTCGGCCAAACTAAGCCAGAACCAGAACAGGGTCGTTTCATCTCCAGAAGAGCTCCTGTCCACCTCCAACAAACCAGACCTTATTTCCCTCTCAGAGAAGATCAAAGCAGGGGATGTGAAGGGTAACAGGGTCCAAATAACACGTCGCTTTAAAGCTGCGACATGTCCAAACATTTGTGGCTCGTCCAGCGTTTCTCCTGAACTCAGAGGCATTCCCTCTCTTCACTGAAGAAACTAGAACTGTGAACATAGCTGTGTGTGGTCGTCTCTAACCCCGTCTCTAAGGGGAACAGTGGTCTTTGGAAACCACAACAACGGCGGTGGTAACGTTAAGCGGTGTTTACTCATGGTGTATCGGCGTGTTGTTGTTGTTTGGGACTGAACACAGCTCCGTCATCAGTTCAGACAGATCAGTAGAGTTTGTTCCTTCCTTGTTGCAGCGTCCAGCTCTCGCTGGATTCTTTCGTCGGCCACCGATCCAAGGAGCGTTTGAACCTCTTCAAAAGACCACGGCGTCATTTTACGAGCTGCCGTCGTGAGTCGGATAAAAACAAACGTGATCTCTGCTGCAGCTGGAGATTTTACAGATGGAGAGTTGGTGCTGGTCGTCTGCGTTGCGTGGCGTAGAGTGACGACTCTCTCTGGACGATCAGCGCTCTGCTAGGTTTACACGCCACGGTTTAGTCCCTACTCGACTCGCTCTGAACCACGAGAGAACAGCCACTAAACAAGAACCCGCTTCCAGAACCAGGGCCTGATTCACCTGGGGGAGGAGGAGCCTAATCAGGGTGACGCAGTTATGGAGGATGAACGAGTGATGATCACGACTACTTCATACCACTCACAGGAGGTGAATAATCAGACATTTCTGTCATTGTTGAATGAACCAGATTATGCTCCACAGAACGGGTCACCCACATAGGGAGGGATATGTTTAGCTGGTAGAGTTCAAACTTTCTCCTCATCTCAAACATTCCATGGTCATTTAGCCAAAGGCAAACAGCAGACACGACGCTTCCTGTTCCCTTACGATCCTCAGTGAGATTTAGTGTTTCACACTGATCTGGGACCAGTTTTCACAGGAATAAATCTGACAGTTACCACCAGCAGTGAGAAAACTGAGCTGACTCCTGATCAGTAACACCTCCCACACACACACACACAGAGAGAGAGAGAGAGAGAGAGAGAGAGAGAGAGAGAGAGAGAGAATGAGGGGGCGACTGGTGTAACATGCAAATACTTCTCCCTCACAGCTATTTCCTCAGTCACTGATTGTATCAGGCCACGATAAAGTATGACACACATCAGATGGAGAGTCACATCTGATGAGCCCTGAATGAGCCCGTTAATGCTCCACGCAGTGGGTCTCCCACATGAGGGTGGCCATGTTCTTTATGAGGTTTATGCTGCGTTCCATTTGAACTCAGATGTTGGAGTTTCCGATTTCTAAGTGAGAAGTTTCAACTGGAGCGCCCCCTGAAGTCGGAGAGTCAGGAGAGCCTCATTAACTCAACTCAGAATCCAAAATGGCTGCTTGCAGATAAACAAAAGTCGTAGTGTGATACTGATTGTTAAAGACGATGTTTACGATGTTACTCATAACCCCAGTGTGTAAAGCTCTGAGTGTGTGTCCTCTCCATGTGCTGCTCTACAGTCGGTTTGCTCTGGAACCCGCTCTAAAATGTACACCACCAGGAGTTTATTCACAAAACTGTCCATTTATTTGTAAAGCACACTGTAAAACCAGTGTTGACCAAAGCGCTGTCAATGAAATACAGGCAAAGCCAAATATAAGACACAGATAAGAGATAAAACTTATTAAACACTATTTAAATAACACGACAAAAACAGAAAACAGAAATATTAGTAAATCTCATATAAACTCAACCCAAAGAAAAAAAAATGATTTAAAATGGGATTTAAAAACAGACAGCGTACTAGACAGTGGTAAATGTGTGGTGTGTTCTCTCTGTGTCTGCGTGGGTTTCCTCCGGGTGACTATCTGTGAGGAGTGTGGTGTGTTCTCCCTGTGTCTGCGTGGGTTTCCTCCGGGTGACTGTCTGTGAGGAGTGTGGTGTGTTCTCCCTGTGTCTGTGTGGGTTTCCTCCGGGTGCTCCGGTTCCCTCCCACGCTCCAAAAACACACGTATGTAGGTGGATTGGAGACTCAAAAGTGTCCGTAGGTGTGAGTGTGTTAAGTGAATGTTTGTGTGTGTGTCGCCCTGTGAAAGATTGGTGCCCCCTAGAGGGTGTGTATCTGCTATGCGCCCACCGCCGCCCTGAACTGGATAAGTGTTACAGACAATGAATGAATGACAATGAGATTGTTGTTTATAAACAGGTTTTAAGGACATATTTATCAAGGGAAAGAGTGTTCATCCTAAAGATGAGCAAAATAACCTTCCACTTTCCTAAAAACGAGTAGAAAACACATGACAAATCTTAGGACAAGTTGAACATGACCCATATTAAATATTAACACTTGATCTGTGGTGAAGTCGGTTGCTAAGACGTCATCGTTTCAATGCAGTCAAAGACACGTGAGTGTAAGTGTGATCTAAAGTGTGTGTTAAGTGCAGTGCTGTGGACCTGGGGTGGTCCAGCAGCTGGAGACGAGACTGTGACGAGCTTTAGAGGAGATTTCCTCTCAATTAGCGTCGATCAGGACGCCCCACTGTCTCAGCAGGAGCAGGAACTGAACCTCCCCAACCAGCAGGACACTTCCTCTACAACTAACATCCCATAATAACAGCCTCCTGTCCTTACCCCCTTTTGGGCTGACATCTCCCAACCTCCCAACTCTGAGGGAACTGTGTAACTCTGCTATTGCACTGGTCACAAACTGACCACATCACACTGGGTTTATACTGGGGGCTGGACACAAAGTCCCCCAGAGACCAGAAGGAAGACCATACTCACGATTTAGTGCCCACTGACTCCTCCCATAACGTCTAGCGGGGCCAATCAGAAACAAGCTCCTGATATAGAAACTGCCCACTGACTCCCCCAATACCTCTCAGCCAATCAGACACAAGCTCCCGATTAACTGCCCACTGACTCCTCCCATAATTTCCAGTGGTTTCTAAGCTATAATCGATACAGATTGATCCACACGAACCATTCTGTGTTAATGGAGTACAGAGCGCGTGGAGCAGAGAGAACCAACAGCGCCCCCTACAGTGTAGTTCCACTGTGAGTTCTGTCTCCCCCTGCTGGAGAAACGGTTGCAAACGGTTGGTTGAGTGAGGACCAACAGCTCTATCCTCCTCCGCTCTGTGAGCACTACGCCTTCGTCACTCGGCAGTGGTTTTTATCTTGTGGCTGATCAGCGTATAATAATCCACAGTTAATGCTCTGCGTCTGAGGGCGGAAGGTTTTACTATAAATGAAGTCACGACCTGCTACCGTCATCAAAGATACGCATTCAATACACACTGCCAGGAACCTCCACCCACACACACCCACACACTGCAGTACACACACACACACACACACACACAAACATCAAAGACACCATGTCCTACACCTTTTTAAACATGTAAAGATCACTATTCCATATCTTACTAGCACAGTCCTCCCTTTATCACACACACACACACACACACACAGCCGGCTGTCCTAATGCTCTGCTGTTTGAAGAACAAAGGGGATCTCCAGCTCTCCGCTGCTCTATTATTAGATCTTCAACCCAGAGACAAAATAATCACACGTTCAGCGAAATCACCGCGAGGAGAACAGAGCCCCGTTCCCTCCGCCTTGTTCAGACACGCCGCTCAGATCTGAACTTCCCTCATCTCTGATTACAGCTGGACAGATGTGCTGCAGTCTGAAAACACACCGTTCTCTGGTCGGATTCCAGCCTCATTTCAGAAAAACATTTACGCTGTTGTTTTTTTGGTTTAAATTCGTTTATGGGGTGACACTCTCTCACTACTTTGTGATTTTAACCTTTGTATATTTCCTGAGACTTTTATTTTGGCCCCAAACTGAGAGCTTCAGCAAATAAAATTCATAATGAATTACTCTCAATGTTTATGTTCCAGAAGTGAGGCACCTACTGATGGGTTCATTTTCTCCCCAAAACATGAGCCTCACGAATATAAACCACGACATACATCATCTACGAGTGTTTGTGGGTGTGGACCTGGGGTTTATCTCACTGTGTGGACCACAGCCTACTCCCATTAAGACAAAGCGTTATATTCTAACGTGAACATACGTGAAGGCTAGGGTTAGGGTCGTTACACGTATGGAAAAGGTGGGGGGGGGGGAGGGTAGGGGAAGTGTGAAGGCGACATGGCTCTTCAAACTGAGACGTCTCAGAGTCCCGCTCCAAACGGAGGGTTCTGACGCCTTGTGAATCAGCGGCGAGACGCTGCACAGCGCCCAAAGAGACCCACAGGTGTCAGTGTTTCCTCCTTTAAACTCTATGACCCCCAGTGTATTACCTGAGTTTAATGTAGTTTCAGTGGATTATGGCCCTTTACTGAGGTCTTTGGAGATAGCTGTAAATGTACAGTTCCACCTTAAACAATAAAGAACATTTAAGGTGGAACTGTAGTGTGAACAGAACTCTGCAGAATGAGAATCTGAGCTGAGCTCCATGTCACAGAAGAGTGAGGAGAGGGGGGTAATCTCTGATTGTGGAACTCTTCTGAAGGAGAATGAGGCTCTAAATGTAACTAAAGTCCAGCAGCTCCTCTGATATCACTGCAGACTGGTGCAGAGCTGCTACAGAGCGGCGCTAGTCGCCTGGGAATGAAGCGCTGCTCTGTTTTATTTGTGTTCTGATGAAGTATCAGGGTGTTGAAGGGTCGTCCCGTGTCGTAGGGGGAGATTTAACCACTGCGCCCTGTAACTCAGCTCCGAGGAGAGAGAGAGGACACTCAGAAACAAGGGGGAGGGGTCAGCCTCCATTAAATGAATGAAGGTTTATATAATGGCCCCAGTGCAGGAAAACACACTGTATGTGTGAGGTATGTACAAAGTGGGTGAAGACAACAGGAGCGTGGGTGGGAGATAATTTGAATAAAACGCACACATCCGCCCACACACACACACACACACACACACACACACACACACACACAGAATAAAGCTTCCTTTGTGAAGGTGAGTCAGTGAATTCTGATGAAGGTAAACGTGAAGATCACAAGCAGAGGATCACAACTGTGTGTTGGATAGTGTCCATAATCTTCATATTTCAATATTTAAGTAACATCACTTCAACTGGAGCAAGGTTTTAGGACACTCTCCATGTGTGTGTGTGTGTGTGTGTTTGGTTAATGGACTACTCTCAGTCCAGACACTGAGGGGTTTAAAAACTCCAGCAGCACTGCTGTGTCTGATCCACTCTACACCAGCACCACACACACTAACGGTGCTTTTCCACTACATGGGACGGGCTCGGCTCGGCTCGGCTCGGCTTAAAGCTGTTCTCTTTTCCACTCCCACAGCTCCCTGTGATGTCACACAGCCCCATCTCTAAAAGTAACCTCAGCTTTCAAAAACCACAACAACGGTGGCAGTAAAGTCAGGCGCCGTTCTCTCGTTGTGAAGTGGCGCTTTGGAGATTTTCCTCAGCCACCGTCCCAAGGAGCGTCTGCCCCTCTTCAGAAACCCCTCGGGGGAATGTTACGAGCTGCTGCTGAGAGTCGGATAAAAACCAATGTGAACGCTGCTGTAACTTTTAGATTTTACCAGCGGCTGGAGCTCTGTTTCCTGCTGATTGACAGGTCTCCGGCCAATCAGAGCTCTGCAGGGTTTTACTCCTCACAGTAAGTATTAGACTAGTTTGGAACAGTAAGCGAGGAGGGACTAAAGCAGGACCAGATTTGGCCGGTGGAAGAGCAGAAGAGCCGAGTTGTGTGGGTTGTTCCGTGTGATGGACCCCACCACGTCAGCGTCACTGCAGCACCGCGGGGGTCCTGACGAGTGAAGAACGGGGAAATGGGGCTAATAAAGTATGCAGAGCAACAGGTGAATGGCTAATGGAGCTGAGAGAGTGGACAGTGCTCTCTTTAATGTTTTACTGGACACGTGATGGACTTCCTAAATGTGATCCGTGTAAGAGATCGTCAATCTTAATATCACTTTATTATTGACTCATTTCTCTGAGTGAAACTCTGGAGCCGAGCTGAACTGAAGGTCCATATGAGCCCCTAAAAATAGAACAGTGGAGTGCTTGTGATGTAAGACCCCACAGCCAATCAGAGTGAGGGAGGGGCGTGGCTTGTCTGAATGTGGGGGGGTGGGGGAAGGGAGGGAAAAACCCACCGCAGCTTCTCGCAGGCAGCAATGGCGAAGGAAAACAAAGGTAACCGCCAGAGTGCACGAGAGGAAGGAGGGACGGAGGGATGGAGGAACGAAGGGCACGGTGTTCATCTTTTCTCCATCCTCCGTCCTGACTGCACCCATCCCTCTGTGATGCATGAACGAGCGAATGAATTAATGAATGAATGACTGAAGCAAGCAGCTTCAACTAATCGCTGGCGCAGAGACTGGGGATTTACCCCCAGGGGCAAAAGGAAAGGGCACGGGGGGCAAAAAAGCTGCATGTGCATCGCGCATCAGGAGCATTTAATCCCACCCATGCCTCCTCACACATGCAGCACCCAGGGGACTCGCCCCGTTAGGAGCAGTCAGCGTGCTTATAAATCAGTAATAAAGCCCCTGTAAAAACGCATGCCTTAAAAACACCACAATCAAATACGAGGCTTACCGTGGATTCTGGTGTATCTTAACCCCTCATTCCACCTTAAATTTAAGGTGGAACTGCATGCACACAAGTGCAAACGGTGCTTGCATGGCTTTACTAGCCCAGGGTGGTGATATAAAGGGGTTGTTGATTGTGTTTCTCTATCGTGTGTTGTGTTATTACGCATTTCTGACAGAACCCTCTCTGCGTATCGGAAACGCACGTCACGACGGACACCAAACACCACACTGGGGCTTCTGAGTCAGTCCAGGTGCCATCTACAGGGTCATCTGCGTTGTGCTGTGGGGCATGAGCTGATAAATACACCCTGGAAATGTCAACTACAGGTTCACAGATGTCTTATATTTATATGATAATGTACTAATGCATGCGTCTCACGTGGCTGTGTTTTACCTTCTCTAAAGCGGCACACACACACACACACACACACACACACACACTCACACCACTGCCTGAGTATAACCCGCTGCTTCATTAGCACTGTCTGGTGTTCTGTAAACTCTCTGTTGTGACACTGACGCGGATGAATGTCTTTGGACCTGAATGTGTCCCTGTTCTGTGCTGCTCTCATTTTGGAATAATGTTGTGTCCAGAGCACGTCCTGGAATCAGTCCCCTGTAGCTGTACAGCTGTGGTCCTGCAGTGGAACTACACCAGGGCTAAACGGCACTCGTGGCACTGCCTGTAAAAGCACCTTGGAGACTCCGAGGACAGCCCGGGAGACGACGAGCACATGATCTGTGCTCAGAGACGGTCCAAATGCCACCTGCTGGACAGGGTCGGTCACGCTGTGCAGCGTTTCCCGAGACTGAGGACGGTCCAGGGGGCTACAGCTTCACTCCTGGTGAGTGGTGCTGCTCTAAAGACACGGTCAGTGTGTGGAGGACACGCCCCCGACGCCTGAGACCGAGGACAGACCGGGTGTCTCTCTGCTCCGTTCTCCTGGCCTGAGTGTCTCCAACTCCTGCTCCTAATGTACTAGCGCCGGCCTGTTCAGTCCACGATGCAGCTAGACCCTAAAAACACGGTTCTGCGCGGGTTCTTTACACAGCCGGTGGTTAGAGAGAATTATTCATGTTCTGAAAAGGTTCTAGAGTTGGACAGAGAACGTGTGGCACTGAAACCAAGCTTTTCTGCGGCTGTGGGAGAACCGTTCATTACCACATACGTTCTTTAAAAAAAGAGGGTTCTTCTAGGGTTCTTTAGTTAAGGCAGTGGTTCTAGTTAGAACCGAGTGTTCCGTATAGAACCGTATCCGTTCTGAAATGGATGTAAAACCTGTTAATGTGGGTCCAGGTTCCACCTTTTTGAAAACGGTTCTCTACACAGTACCAAAATGGGTTCTACCATTGCTATTAAGTAGAACCATCACCTTTACTAAAGAACCCTTGAAGAACCCTCTTTCTAAAGAGTGTGAATGGTGCTCACGGCACTAAAGGGACTCTGCTGCTACAGGATGGACATCACAGCAGTGAAACCCTTGTGTAGAACCATCACATCAAGCACAGACAGTTTCACAGCGTTGTACACAGCACTCAGTTCTTCATAGAACCATTGTCTTTATTAGAGAACCCTTGAGGAACCCTGTAATCTAGAGCACACGCCTGTCCAGTCCCGGTGGTCCTCACGCTGTTTCTGAAACGTCTCCTACAGGTTCACTAACTGTCCTGTGTGCTGTCGGGGGACACAGCTGTGTGTGTGTGTGTGTGTGTCTGCGCAGACCCTGCAGACGGAGGGCTGTGTCTGCGCAGGGCAGAGAGGAAAGGAATGAATGAAAAGCAGGTACTCAGCTATTTGCAGAGGTGCTGCATGCAGAGCTCCAGGGTCTCTCCCTCCACCTCCTCCTCCGTCAGCGAGTCGGAGAAAGGCCGCAGGGGCAGCGGCGCGTCCTCGGGCAGCGGGGGCTTCATCTCCCGCAGGAACAGCTCCAGGAAGCGCCGGTAGTTTTTCTCCTCGCTGCCGCACGCAGCCATCGCTTCTCATTCCGTGGAGAGAAGGAGAGAGAGGGAGGAGAGAAGAGAGAGAGATGGAGGAAGAGGGGGGAGAGAGAGAGAGAGAGAGAGAGAGAGAGAGAGAGAGAGAGAGAGAGATGAAGAGTCGCGGCTACTTTTAAGTCATGGAGCAGGAGCGCTCACTGGCGCGCGCACTCTCACACTCTCCCTCTCTTCTCGCGCTCGCTTACACACACACACACACACTCACTCACCAGGTGGCGCGCGGAGACTCGCAGTGACGTCAGAGCGGAGGGGCGTGCGGAAGGTTGAGGCAGAAAGAAGACAGAGGAAAGCCACGCCCACCCAAGCCTGCCTCCTGGCCAATCAGGAGGCAGTTGATCCGCCAAAGCGGCGGGGCGCTTTGAGGACTGACGTCACGCCGCGCATCACAGCATGGAATCTATATATAGCTGCGGCTATACCTGTGTGTGTGTGTGTGTGAGAGAGAGAGAGAGAATAAATCCACCCCCACACACACTTAGAATAAGATAAAGCCCTTTAGATTTTGTTCATATTAATATTTTATTGGTACTGAATAGAGGTGCCGTCACATGACATCATCAGTGACATCATCCATCATGTCAACCACGATTACACCTCATGACGTGCACAGGAGTGTTTCTGATAAAGTGGCCAGTGAGTGTCAGTAGAGGGGGGTGTTTCTGATAAAGTGGCCAGTGTGTGTATGAGGGACTCCAGCTGAGGTGAATGAGAAGAGTGGTCTGTGAGAGAGCAGTAGTGGGAACCATGTGGAGCATTTAATGAGCAAATGGGCCTCACTCTGGACTTCATAAGCTTTTGGTGGGATTCTGCAATCGTTTCTGGAAGAGCTCCACAAGTGTGTGTGTGGGAGAGAGAGAGAGAGAGAGAGAGAGAGAGAGAGAGAGAGAGAGAATATAGGACATCAGAGCTCCAGCTATAAATATCTGCTGCGCTTGTTGAGTATGAACTGTTTCTGCTGCTGTGTTTTTCCTTAAAAACGGAGGTTGCCAGATAATCAGCTCAGTTATTAACCCCATTACAGTTTACTCCCTGCACTCTGAAAGGGCTAAAAATAATGATTAATTGCATTATGGGCAGATTAGGAGCTCGGGTTAGGGTTAACGCTCGTCCTGTCCACACACAACCGCCGCCCACCCACAGCTCACAGCCAGGAGCTCAGACTGAGGAACCACTGCTGCTGTCCCCGTTTAGAACAACGTTTCCCCAACCCTGATATTAAAGCAACATTAGGTAGGATTTGGTAGGTTTGCTCCTGGGCTCCACCTACAGTTGCAGAATGTAATTAATTCACTTTTAAAGCACTATCCTGAAATCAAGGAGGGTGAGGGAAGTTACACAGCACAGTTTCTTCAGCGCTGAGCCCTACATCAAAGACTCTATTCTCCTTTTACAGCTCAGTGGCGCATCGTTTTGAAGCTGTAACATTAAGGTAAAAATACTACCTACTGTTGCTTTAATGTCACTAATTTCTGACCAATTCCTGCAGCACAGTCGCATTCTCCCATAGCAACGGTTGCTAGGTCAGTCAAGCCTGACAGAACACTGGTTTGTTTCTAATAAAAAGGCCATTGAACCGAATCAGTTCACTGTTTAAATAAAGAAAACCTGACTCTACCAGCAGGTGGCGTGATGTGAAATCTCCAGTTTCTCATTCATTTAAATCGGAGTTTTACCAGGAGCTTGTCCAACCTGGCAACAGTTGCTATGAAAGCTTTGTGGCTGGGGCCTGGATCTTTAAATGCCTCCAGTGTGGAGGAACGTCCTTGTCCCGCGACGCTCCTGGTGAAGGGTGGAGCTCAGGACAGGGCTCCAGTCGAGAAGAATCCACAGATAAATGAATAAACCGCAGCAGATATAAGTCATTTATTAAAATGAAGAACACACTGCCCTTTCCTCCGCTCAGAGACGCAGAGTCGACTCCCCGCCAGCGCTCCACTCTCCTCTGGCTGAGGATGTATTAGATAAAGTGCTCATATTTTACCCAGGCTCCTCTCTGCTGGCTTCCAGGAGTACAATTCAATTAAAGAGATGCATCAACTGCACTCTGATGGACACACACACACACACACACCATTAAAGCCACCTCCTTGTTTCATCGGTTGGTCAGTAATCCCAGTGACACTGACGTGGTGGTGGTGTGTTAGTGTGTGTGGTGCTGGTGTAGAGTGGATCAGACACAGCAGTGCTGCTGGAGTTTTTAAACCCTGTGTCCACTCTCTGTCCACTCTGTGAGACACTCCTCCCTCGTTGGTCCACCTTGTAGATGTAGAGTCAGAGACAGTAGCTCATCTGTCGCTGCACAGTGTGTGTCGCTCGTCCTCTAGTCCTTCATCAGTGACACAGGACGCTGTCGGCTGGATGTTTTTGGTCGGTGGACTGTTCTCGGTCCAGACACTGAGGGGTTTAAAAACTCCAGCAGCACTGCTGTGTCTGATCCACTCTACACCAGCACAACACACACTAACACACCACCACCACGTCAGCGCTGTACACAACTAACGTACACACTGTGTTTGGCAACAACTGTAAAATAGTATAAAATAGTTTTAATAAAAGCGTTTGTTAAAGAGTGAAGGGGATTTACTATAGTGTGTTTGTAGTGTGTATAGTGTGTGTGTGTGTTTGTAGTGTGTGTGTTTGTAGTGTGTGTGTAGTATGTATAGTGTGTGTGTTTGTAGTGTGTGTGTAGTGTGTATAGTGTGTGTGTGTGTATGTGTGTAGTGTGTATAGTGTGTGTGTGTGTAGTGTGTGTATAGTGTGTGTGTGTAGTGTGTGTGTGTATAGCGTGTGTGTGTGTGTGTGTGTGTAGTGTGTAGTGTGTGTAGTGTGTTTGTGTATAGTGTGTGTGTGTAGTGTGTGTGTGGGTGTGTGTGTAGTGTGTGTGTGTGTGTGGTGTGTGTGTGTGTAGTGAGTTTGTGTGTGTGTGTAGTGTGTGTGTGTGTAGTGTGTGGTGTGTGTGTGTGTAGTGAGTGTGTGTGTGTATAGTGTGTGTGTGTAGTGTGTGTATAGTGTGTGTGTGTGTGTTTAGTGAGTGTGTGTGTGTGTGTGTGTAGTGTGTGTGTGTGTTTAGTGAGTGTGTGTGTGTGTGTGTGTGTGTGTAGTGTGTGTGTGTGTGTAGTGTATAGTGTGTGTATGTATAGGGTGTAGTGTGTGTGTAGTGTTTGTGTGTGTGTATAGTGTGTTTGTGTATAGTGTGTGTGTGTGTGTGTGTATAGGGTGTAGTGTGTGTGTGTATAGTGAGTGTGTGTGTATAGTGAGTGTGTGTGTGTGTATAGTGCGTGTGTGTGTGTTTAGTGAGTGTGTGTGTGTGTGTGTGTAGTGTGTGTGTGTGTTTAGTGAGTGTGTGTGTGTGTGTGTGTGTGTAGTGTGTGTGTGTGTGTAGTGTATAGTGTGTGTATGTATAGGGTGTAGTGTGTGTGTAGTGTTTGTGTGTGTGTATAGTGTGTTTGTGTATAGTGTGTGTGTGTGTGTGTGTATAGGGTGTAGTGTGTGTGTGTATAGTGAGTGTGTGTGTGTGTGTATAGTGAGTGTGTGTGTGTGTGTAGTGTGTGTGTGTGTAGTGTATAACTGTGATTCAGAACTCACACTCTCTCCTCTCTTTAGTGATTGTACAGTGACTGTGTGTCGTATTTAAACCACATTCTCATTTTATTCGACAGAAAAGAACCTAAAAACACAGTGTCACTGCGCTCCGTTCCCGACTCTGACACTGCCTCCATCTGTAACTGGTCTAAACCCACACTCACACGGACTTTAGGACACAGTACTGTCCCCAAGAACAGAACAAACCCATCACAGTCTTCTGCAGCTTTTTCCTGATGGAGCTCAGAACCAACGCAGCGCCCAATAAACTCTTCACTCTCCACACGGCTTCAGTCTTAGGTTCTTTTCTGTTGAAGACGTTTGAATTGTACTTGTACACATTGAAAGTCAGTATTGACAGAGTACGGAGGGCTGTGAGGGAGGTGTGAGGGAGGTGTGAGGGGGAGGGGGTGGCTATCGACGCTGCTCCTCGGTCCGGGGCCGTTTCCGCTCGCTCTCCGCCGCAGTGCTGCAGGGCTCGGCTTCAGCTGAAACACTGGAGTCTCTGAAACCTTGACCCTGAAAAGGGACAGAAATGAGGCCGAACACAGCCAGCTATAATTAGCCGCTCAGGTACCGCAGACATCTGCGTCACACACATCCTCCACGTCTCCACCGAGCACCCTCCTTCAGATCTGCGCCTTTATCACTCAGCACTGACGTTATTATTGTGTTTGTGGAGTTTACTGACCGTGACCTGGTACTGGACCGTGGCCTCCCTCTGACTCGGGGACTTACACACAGACGCCAGCCTGAGGAAACAACACCAACCGTTTCAGTCACTCACCATGACCTCAGGGGTTCACCCCGTCCACAGTGGTGTGGGAGGAGAGAGAGAGAGAGAGAGAGAGAGAGAGAGGGAGAGAGAGAGAGAGAGAAACAAAGGGAACAGGGAGAGAGAGAGAGAGAGAGAGAGAGAGAGAGAGAGAAACAAAGGGAACAGGGAGAGAGAGAGAGAGAGAGAGAGAGAGAGAGAGAGAGAGAGAGAGAGGGTTTTCAGTGAGTGACTGATGGAGTGGTGATGATTAAAGTGGTGTACAGGAGTTAAAGCAGTTTTCAGAGTGAAGTGATTCACACCGCTCATCTCCCTTCCTCTCTCTCTCTCTGCTCGTCTCCCCCCTCTCTCTCTCTGCTCATCTCCCCCCTCTCTCTCTCTCTCTGCTCGTCTCCCCCCTCTCTCTCTCTGCTCATCTCCCCCCTCTCTCTCTTTCTCTGCTCATCTCCCCCCTCTCTCTCTTTCTCTGCTCATCTCCCTCCCTCTCTTTCTCTGCTCATCTCCCTCCCTCTCTCTCTTTCTCTGCTCATCTCCCTCCCTCTCTTTCTCTGCTCATCTCCCTCCCTCTCTCTCTGCTCCCCTCCCCTCCTCTCTCTCTCTCTCTGAGGTGAAGGGTATAGTGTGTTTATGTAATTCTCTCATTGCCGCTGACAGCAGTGTTCACTCTTCCACAGCTCAGTGCTCAACACAGATCCAAAACACAGAAAGCACTCAGACGGAGTAATTTACAATCAGAGAAATGAAGAGAAAAGGAGGAGATCACAGTAGATCAGAGGAGAAATGAAGAGAAAAGAAGGAGATCACAGGAGATCAGAGGAGAAATAAGATCAAATGCGTTAATATTCAGTAATTTTATTGCCTTTTCACTCCGTCCCAGTGCAGGAGGATTCTCTGAGTCGCAGCGTGACCCCAACTGTCCCCTGAAAAACAAAAACAGTTAACACACACATACACACACACATACACAACACACACGAAACACACACACACACACACACACAGTGAAGGACAGTAAAAGTCACCTAAAGCAGGAATGAGCCTGGATTGGCCTTTAGAGAATTTGGTCGTCATCTGATTGGTCAAAACCACCTAACAACAAACAAACAAACGGTAAAATAAATGAGGAGAGAGAGAGATAAATATATATTTAGGAATGTAAAGAGAGAGAAAGTGTGTGTGTGTGTGTGTGTGTAAACTCGTACTGCGGCTCTGTGCTCGGATGCTAACTGGATTAGCTGCAGCGCGAGGCCGTTGAGGAGCCGGGTCCTCAGAGACAGGTCCTCAGTGAGATGCCTGAATGGAAATGCCACACTGTCAATCACCACCAGCCTCACCTGTGATTGGACGAGAAGGGGACGTGGTCGAGATGAGACGAAAGGAGAGGAGAGGAGGGGAGGGGAGATGACGGGAGAGATGAGTAAAGATGAAAGAAGATGAGATGAGAGGAAAGCAGATGGAAACAGAAATGAGAGTTGAAAAGAAAAGGAGTGGGGAAGAGAAAAGAGGAGAAAAGAGGTGGATAGAGGAGGAAAGGAGAGAAGAAAAGAGATGATGAGAGGAGAGGAGAGAAGAAAAGATGACAGAGTGTAGTGGAAGAGAGGAGATAAAGAGATGAAATGAGGTGAGAACATAGGAGAAAAGACAGTTGAGTATATTCGAGAAGAACAGAGGAGAGGAACCGAAGTTTGTCCCCCTCCGTACCTCAGGATGCTGTAACAGGAAGTCCGGCAGGAGGAAGGCCTCGGCGAGGAGCTCATCGTAACCATGACAACGGAGCAGGAAGATGCCGGAGAGAATCTTCTCCATGGTGAAGTCCTCCAGAGCTTTTCTCTGCTCTGAGAATAAACAGCACACAACAGCAACGGTGCAGACTTTGTCTCCTTTGTCAGGTCTTTCTGAATATCAGAACGTGGACCCGGAGCCGCGTGTGTCGCCGTGTTTCCTATCACTGTGTGCAACAGGCTCAGTGCTGCTTTATTGTCTGATGCATTGTGACAGTTTCTGAGCACAGTTCCCATCGCTGTGAAAATGCGGTTCTCTAAATGTGTTTCAGAAAAGCCACTTTTAAAAAGTACCTTCATCCTCAGCCAGAAGAGTACAGTGCTGTACCGCAGCTTCAGCCATGTCCACCACCCTCTGGACCACGAACGTGCCCTCGGTGTCAACAAACACTGCTTTTCTTCCTAAACCTCCGAAACACACCGGGATCTGTACGTCTACAGCCAGCTGGAGGCTGAGGGACAACACAGAACAGGGTTAACATCGCCGCGTTAAAACTGGGTTAGACACAAATGTTCTAGGACAGTGCCGCTCCAGCCCAGTTCCTGGAACTCCTGTCTGCACTGGCCACTTTATCAGAAACACCTCTCCTGCTGGGGCTCGAGGGCCTACGTCGTCAACAGAGACAGTACTGTTCTGACATTGTTTTGGGTGTTGAACCCCTCTCAAACTAAGGTGTGTGTTTCCAATAAAGAGGCCAGCGAGTTTGGATCTCAGTCTCTCACCACAGCTGGGTTTTCCCGATGCCGGGAGCACCGCAGATCTCAGTGGTCGTTCCCACTGGAAGCCCCCCACCGAGAGCGGTGTCCAGTTCGGAGCAGAAGGTCACCACCCTGCCCTGGTTCTGCTCCTGCTGCAGGAGGTCCAGAGCTGTTACACTTTCTGAAAAACTTTGTGTTTGTGCCCTCTGCTGCTCGGACTGAGCATCGACTCCCAGCGTCTGCAGCACCTCCACAGCTTCATCCTCAGATACACCTGTCTCTACAGACAAACAGCACAGCGACAATGCACCGAGATCTAATTAATAAAGAGCACAGTCCACAATTAGCTATGATTATTCATTTTCAATCATCTATCTACATGTATGACCAGCAGCTGAACCACACCCAAGCCACCTGTCTAACTGATAACACACATACAGGCTCTTCCTAATTTAATACAGGTATATTTTATAATACAGCTGCTAACAGGGCAATGATTGGCCATTAAATATTATTTTAAATTGCTTTAATATTGACATATTTTATTATAATCTGAAAATAAAAAGGTGTGGAGTCATTTAAGAGTGTGTGTGTTTATTTCAAAACGTAAACAAATTAAGCAGATTGGCTTAATGTATGAAATATTGGACATATTCTGGACCCAGTGACAGAAAATAAATCATTAGAAGTTATTAAAGCTTCAGTTAATAGTTGAACATAAATATCATCCGTTTATTCTGAGTATAACTCTGTGTGATTCTGTTTTGAAGATTTTCCTCAGCTCTCTGTAGCTTGCGTTGTTAGCGACTCCGCCGCGGTGCTTTATGGGAATTGTAGTTTTTCACAGATCCTCCTCAACTCTATCCGCGTTGAACGCCTACACTTTTTAAAACTACAAATGATAAAAGTTCAAAGTAGGCGAGATAAAATAAAACCGGGCGGAAGTAGTTAAATGATGCTGACTGAAAAATATAAAACTCGACCCCCTTTTCAACAGAAATTAGTAACAAAATTAAAACCGTGATGTTAAATACCTTTGCGGAGTTGGAGTGGTTGAATATCGAGCAAATCCGCTGCAGTTCGAAAACCTGACTGTATTAGTTTCACCTTCACAGAAGGAGCCAGAGGGGAACTGGCCACGGTCCTCTGCATTATTCTGTGTTCCTCGGCTCTAGTTTACTTCCATTAGGTTTAATTTACTTCATTTTAGTGAAGAATCTCAGATTTTCCAGTTGCATTCGTGCCTCGCGGGTTTTACTAAAAATCCTAACGACCATTTCATCAAATTCTAGGCACGAAACGGACACCAAAAAATAGCAATAACATTAAACTAAACTTATTTCCATTCTTTTAATATTCTTGTAAAATACCAGACCGTGGCTACATCACCCCCCACAGCCTTTCAGTCAACATGGTGGCTATGGTTTTCAAAATAAAAGCTTTCACACAAACTCACAAAGTCCTCCACAAACAACAAAAAAATGTGCTTAGGCTTCGCGCGTATAAAAGTGTTTAATGGGTAAATCATACTGTGCGTTTTCTCCAAAGGCTAAAGAAATAAATTCAGAAATGAACTTCTCTTATTAGAAACGCCTTTCTCTGAACTGTCCCTGCTGACTCGCCGTCCAGCTCCGAGATCTGTTTACGAACCTGAGCAGGACAGCTGCTGGGAAGTCCTCACAAAGACGAGTAAAGACAAGACGTGTCGGCTTTTTCTACTCGGTGTTCGGCGGGGTCTGTGTGAGTGTTCGGCGGTGTTATTGAGGGGGAAACGGCAGCTGAGCGCTGGAGATGAGCACCGTGTAAACACACGTCACGGTAGAGACGTGTTTTAGTGTCTTTTGAGGACAGGTGGGTAACATTACCGCATTTTATCGGTATTCTGATACATTTTATACAGAGCCTTGCTGGGGACATCTCTTAAAATATATCGATTAAGGCGTGTGACAACGTAGTAAAGTGTGGGAATGACTTAAGGGCCTCCTCTGGTAGAAAATAAGACTATTGTAAACGCGTGTGTGGTGTTTATACACTAGAAACTCCTCAGTACGGTCTCAGACACAGATTCAGACAGCCACAGTGTCATACGTCACACACCTAAGAACCCAATCCCGTCAGAGGCAGATATTCATGAGCCAAAGGTGCCTGCGTTTTCCCGTACAGCAGTAAACGTCTGTGGATACAGTGCTGTAATGTTTCTGTCTCGTGGCCCAGCCGTAGATCCAGGATGAACTGCAGGTCGGAGGTGCTGGAGGTCTCGGTGGAGGGACGACAGGTGGACGAGGCTTTGCTGGCCTTACTCCACACCATCCTCCTGCATCGCAGCACTGGAAAGTTCCACTACAAAAAAGAGGGGACGTACTCCATCGGCACCGTGGGCACTCAGGACACCGACTGTGACTTCATCGACTTCACCTTCGTCAAGGTGTCCTCTGATGAACTGGACCGGGTCATCAGGAAAACTGTGGCTGAGTTTAAGGTACGAGATATGATAACATTGCCTGGGTCAGGATTATTTCTCTTTTGGATGTAAAACCCTAAAGAACTGGCTCGCAGCTCACTCACTCGTGTTTAGAAGGTTAAGCTTCTCCACAAGGGGGCATCATCAACAAAGTTATTCAGCTCTTATTTTCATGTCGTGCTGCATCTGGAACATAATCCATGCCATAGCCGTGAGGACAAAGTAATAATAATATAACGATAACATTAAACGGTTTCCGCTCGTTTTTGTTCACAGGACGCTCTCGGGAACTCCGGGAGCGACGGAATGGGCCAGATCTCTCTGGAGTTCTATCAGAAGAAGAAGTCCCGCTGGCCGTTTTCAGACGAGTGCATCCCCTGGGAGGTGTGGACCATCAAGGTGAACGTGGTGAACCTGGCGAACGAGCAGGAGCGGCAGATCTGCCGAGAGAAAGTGGGCGAGAAACTGGGAGAGAAGGTCATCAACATCGTGGAGGTCATTAATCGGCACGAGTATCTGCCCAAGATGCCCACTCAGTCCGAAGTGGACAACGTCTTCGACACCAGCCTCAAAGACGTCCAGCCGTATTTGTACAAAATCACGTTCCAGATCACGGACTCCCTCGGGACGTCTGTGAGCACCACCATGAGGAGGCTCATCAAAGACACCCTAGCTTTATAAGGACTTTTATTCTGTAATCCGTGGGGTTTGGCAAAATGTTTCACATGCACAGTTTAACCTTAATGTACACTGTCCAGAACTTTGTAGACACCTCATCAGATGAAAACGGTGTGAAATCAGCTGTTTAAAGTTGCGCCCATCGTGTCCTATAGGGGGCGCCGTGGAGCAGCTGCACAGGAGCGTGAATCCTCCCAGCATTGGTCTGTGGAGCAGAACTGTGTTCTCTGGACTGATGGAACTCCTTACTTTTAGAATGAGCTGTTGTGGTGTGTGATACACAACTGTCTGAGTACCATCAAATCCACACAACAATGTCCCATTCTACATCCATTCTGAAGTCTTCCCAGAAGTGCAGACTGTTACAGCAGTGAAGAGAGGAACACACTTCTGATGAACGCCCCTCAGTTCAGAGGAATTGTGTACGTTTAATATTCTGCCTTAAGCTCCTTGTAAAAACACACCCAGAAATCTCTCCCTGAATCCTGACCTCGGGTCTGTCCTCCGCTTGATGTAGGTTAAATCAGCATGAGTTTAAATGGCCTCTACATTGTCCCGTTCTTCTCTGATCACTGATCATCTCTGTCGTGTGTAACCGAGGTATGAATATCATGGTTTTCTGATATCTGTTTGTTTTTGGGAAACGTCTGTAAACAGTAACTACTTTGAGAAAGAGCTGTACATTTCAGATGAATATAGAGCTACACCTTGTGTTGTAAATGCACTGCTGAATAAATGATTCATTCATTCACTGTCTGTTACCCTTATCCAGTTCAGGGCGGGGGGGGGGGGGGGTGGGTCTGGGAACACACCCTGGAGGGGGCGCCAGTCCTTTACAGGGCGACACACGCTCACACTTATGGACACTTTTGAGTCTCCAATCCACCTACCAATGTGTGTTTTTGGAGTGTGGGAGGAAACCCACACAGACACAGGGAGAACACACCACACTCCTCACAGACAGTCACCCAGAGAAAACCCACGCAGACACAGAGAGAACACACCACACTCCTCACAGACAGTCACCCGGAGGAAACCCACGCAGACACAGAGAGAACACACCACACTCCTCACAGACAGTCACCCGGAGGAAACCCACGCAGACACAGAGAGAACACACCACACTCCTCACAGACAGTCACCCGGAGAAAACCCACGCAGACACAGAGAGAACACACCACACTCCTCACAGACAGTCACCCGGAGGAAACCCACGCAGACACAGAGAGAACACACCACACTCCTCACAGACAGTCACCCGGAGGAAACCCACGCAGACACAGAGAGAACACACCACACTCCTCACAGACAGTCACCCGGAGGAAACCCACGCAGACACAGGGAGAACACACCACACTCCTCACAGACAGTCACCCGGAGGAAACCCACGCAGACACAGAGAGAACACACCACACTCCTCACAGACAGTCACCCGGAGGAAACCCACGCAGACACAGGTAGAACACACCACACTCCTCACAGACAGTCACCCGGAGGAAACCCACGCAGACACAGGGAGAACACACCACACTCCTCAGACAGTCACCTGGAGGAAACCCACACAGACACAGAGAGAACACACCACACTCCTCACAGACAGTCACCCGGAGGAAACCCACGCAGACACAGAGAACACACCACACTCCTCACACACAGTCACCCGGAGGAAGCCCACGCAGACACAGAGAGAACACACCACACTCCTCACAGACAGTCACCCGGAGGAAACCCACGCAGACACAGAGAGAACACACCACACTCCTCACAGACAGTCACCCGGAGGAAACCCACACAGACAGAGAGAGAACACACCACACTCCTCACAGACAGTCACCCGGAGGAAACCCACACAGACACAGAGAGAACACACCACACTCCTCACAGACAGTCACCCGGAGGAAACCCACACAGACACAGAGAGAACACACCACACTCCTCACAGACAGTCACCCGGTGGAAACCCACACAGACACAGAGAGAACACACCACACTCCTCACAGACAGTCACCCGGAGGAAACCCACGCAGACACAGGGAGAACAGACCACACTCCTCACAGACAGTCACCCGGAGGAAACCCACGCAGACACAGGGAGAACACACCACACTCCTCACAGACAGTCACCCGGAGGAAACCCACGCAGACACAGAGAGAACACACCACACTCCTCACAGACAGTCACCCGGAGGAAACCCACGCAGACACAGGTAGAACACACCACACTCCTCACAGACAGTCACCCGGAGGAAACCCACGCAGACACAGGGAGAACACACCACACTCCTCAGACAGTCACCCGGAGGAAACCCACACAGACACAGAGAGAACACACCACACTCCTCACAGACAGTCACCCGGAGGAAACCCACGCAGACACAGAGAACACACCACACTCCTCACACACAGTCACCCGGAGGAAACCCACGCAGACACAGAGAGAACACACCACACTCCTCACAGACAGTCACCCGGAGGAAACCCACGCAGACACAGAGAGAACACACCACACTCCTCACAGACAGTCACCCGGAGGAAACCCACACAGACAGAGAGAGAACACACCACACTCCTCACAGACAGTCACCCGGAGGAAACCCACACAGACACAGAGAGAACACACCACACTCCTCACAGACAGTCACCCGGAGGAAACCCACACAGACACAGGGAGAACACACCACACTCCTCACAGACAGTCACCCGGTGGAAACCCACACAGACACAGAGAGAACACACCACACTCCTCACAGACAGTCACCCGGTGGAAACCCACACAGACACAGAGAGAACACACCACACTCCTCACAGACAGTCACCCGGAGGAAACCCACACAGACACAGGGAGAACACACCACACTCCTCACAGACAGTCACCCGGAGGAAACCCACACAGACAGAGAGAGAACACACCACACTCCTCACAGACAGTCACCCGGTGGAAACCCACACAGACACAGAGAGAACACACCACACTCCTCACAGACAGTCACCCGGAGGAAACCCACACAGACACAGGGAGAACACACCACACTCCTCACAGACAGTCACCCGGTGGAAACCCACACAGACACAGGGAGAACACACCACACTCCTCACAGACAGTCACCCGGTGGAAACCCACACAGACACAGAGAGAACACACCACACTCCTCACAGACAGTCACCCGGTGGAAACCCACACAGACACAGGGAGAACACACCACACTCCTCACAGACAGTCACCCGGAGGAAACCCACGCAGACACAGGGAGAACACACCACACTCCTCACAGACAGTCACCCGGAGGAAACCCACGCAGACACAGAGAGAACACACCACACTCCTCACAGACAGTCACCCGGAGGAAACCCACGCAGACACAGGTAGAACACACCACACTCCTCACAGACAGTCACCCGGAGGAAACCCACGCAGACACAGGGAGAACACACCACACTCCTCAGACAGTCACCTGGAGGAAACCCACACAGACACAGAGAGAACACACCACACTCCTCACAGACAGTCACCCGGAGGAAACCCACGCAGACACAGAGAACACACCACACTCCTCACACACAGTCACCCGGAGGAAACCCACGAAGACACAGAGAGAACACACCACACTCCTCACAGACAGTCACCCGGAGGAAACCCACGCAGACACAGAGAGAACACACCACACTCCTCACAGACAGTCACCCGGAGGAAACCCACACAGACAGAGAGAGAACACACTACACTCCTCACAGACAGTCACCCGGAGGAAACCCACACAGACACAGAGAGAACACACCACACTCCTCACAGACAGTCACCCGGAGGAAACCCACACAGACACAGGGAGAACACACCACACTCCTCACAGACAGTCACCCGGTGGAAACCCACACAGACACAGAGAGAACACACCACACTCCTCACAGACAGTCACCCGGTGGAAACCCACACAAACACAGAGAGAACACACCACACTCCTCACAGACAGTCACCCGGAGGAAACCCACACAGACACAGGGAGAACACACCACACTCCTCACAGACAGTCACCCGGTGGAAACCCACACAGACACAGAGAGAACACACCACACTCCTCACAGACAGTCACCCGGAGGAAACCCACAACCTCTAGGACCCTGGAGCTGTGACAGAGACACCACCTGCAATGTGATTGGCTCATGGTCTCATTTACATACTAAAATCTGCCGTGTTGTGAAGTTTTATATTGAAAAGAAGAAGAAGAAGCAATTTTATTAAAGCAACACTAGATAAGGTTTGTGTGTTTGCTCCTGGGCTCCCCTACAGCTGCAGAATGTAATTCACTTTTACTGCA
>NC_089817.1:35596260-35598760 GCF_029633855.1 Hoplias malabaricus
TAAACAGGGAGAATAGAGAGAGAATACATGGAGTACAGAGAGAGAAAAGAAGGAAAATAGAGGGAGAACTGAGAGAATACATGGAGAACAGAGAGAGAACAGAGGGAGAATAGAAGGAGAACAGAGAGAGAAAAGAAAGAACAGAGTGAGAATAGAGGGAGAACAGAGAGACAAAAGTGAGAACAGAAAGAGAAAAATGAGAACAGAGAGAGAATAGAAGGAGAACAGAGAGAGAAAAGTGAGAACAGATTGAGAATAGAAGGAGCACAGAGAGAGAAAAGTGAGAACGGAGTGAGAACAGAGAGAGAAAAATGAGAACAGAAAGAGAAAAGTGAGAGCAGAGAGAATGGTGAGAGCAGAGAGTGAAAAGTGAGAATAGAAGGAGAACAGAGAGAGAAAAGTGAGAACGGAGTGAGAATAGAAGGAGAACAGAGAGAGAAAAGAAAGAACAGAGTGAGAATAGAGGGAGAACAGAGAGAGAATACATGGAGAACAGAAGGAGAATAGAGGGAGAACAGAGAGAAGAATGAGAACAGAGGGAGAACAGAGAGTGAAAAGTGAGAACAGAGGGAGAATAGAAGGAGAACTGGGAGAGAAAAGTGAGAACAGTGTGAGAATATAAGCACAACAGAGAGAGAAAAGTGAGAACAGAGTGAGAATAGAAGGAGAACAGAGAGAGAAAAGTGAGAACCAGAGAAAGTGTTCTCCGTCAGGGTTCACACAGATGGGAACACTTTTTCTGGGTGGTGAACCACTGAGCGGCTCCAGATCAGGTTTGTGAATGTGAATGTGAACAGAACCAGCTCCTCGTTGGTGTGAAAGCGCTTTTACAAGCTGTTACTGCTCCATCGAGGAACAGCTCCTCCACCCTCCACTGCCTGTGATGAGTGTCCTAAAGCGGCTGAATCCACTCATTATCGGAGGCGTCCGGAAACTTTTGGACACGGCGTGTGAATGAATGGGAGCAGGGAGAGAGGCCGGAGCGGCCGGGACATTGTTTATTTACTCGGTGTTGACCGTAATTTTCTGCGTCCACTGTTGGCTCCTCTCAGGAAAACATGAGGTGGAGATATTTAAAAACCCTCGCCCTTTTTTTTGGGCCCGCTTTCAGCGTCCGAAACATTCTGGACATCGGTCACTGGACAAACAAATAACATTCCTCAGCGCTTTCAATCCAGGCCCAGGTCTGAGCCCAATTTAAACACACTCCTGTTTATTGAGCGCTGTTCGTTTTAGAGGCATCCAGTCGGAAAGAGAGAGAGAGAGAGAGAGAGAAAGAGGACAGCGTCCAGACATTAATTTTCCTCCGCTCCAGGGGTCACAGGAGACATTCAGGAAAAAAATCCAGAATAAAACTAAACCTGTCTCTGGAGCTTCACCTTCATCCCAAAGGACTCTCTCTCTCTCTCTGTGTGTCTCTCTCTCTCTCTCTCTCTCTCTCTCTCTCTCTCTCTGTGTCTCTCTCTCTGTGTGTGTGTGTGTCTCTCTCTCTCTCTCTCTCTATTGTATTGTGTTGTTCTACAGAGATATTACACCCTGTGTCCACATTGGGGACAGAGAGAAGCAGCTGATCTCCCGCAGTACAGAGGGGTGTGTGTGTGTGTGTGTGTGTGTGTGTGTGTGTGTCTAAGACTTTGTGTGTGTGTGTGTGTGTATCTAAGAGGCTGTGTGTGTGTGTGTGCTTTTGAGTCAGTGTGTGTGTGTGTTTGAGTCTGTGTGTGTATGTGTGTGTGTTTGTGTCTGTGTGTGTGTTTGTGTCTGTGTTTGTGTGTGTGTGTGTGTGTGTGTGTGTGTGTCTAAGACTTTGTGTGTGTGTGTGTGTGTATCTAAGAGGCTGTGTGTGTGTGTGTGCTTTTGAGTCAGTGTGTGTGTGTGTTTGAGTCTGTGTGTGTATGTGTGTGTGTTTGTGTCTGTGTGTGTGTTTGTGTCTGTGTTTGTGTGTGTGTGTGTGTGTGTGTGTGTGTGTGTGTCTAAGACTTTGTGTGTGTGTGTGTGTGTATCTAAGAGGCTGTGTGTGTGTGTGTGCTTTTGAGTCAGTGTGTGTGTGTGTTTGAGTCTGTGTGTGTATGTGTGTGTGTTTGTGTCTGTGTTTGTGTGTGTGTGTTTGTGTCTGTGTTTGTGTGTGTGTGTGTGTGTGTTTGAGTCTGTGTGTGTGTGTGTGTGTGTCTGTGTGTCTAAGAGTCTGTGTGTGTGTGTGTCTAAGAGTCTCTGTGTGTGTGTGTGTGTGTGTGTCTAAGAGTCTGTGTGTGTGTGTGTGTGTGTTTGAGTCTGTGTGTTTGTGTGTGTGTGTGTGTGTGTGTGTGTGTGTCTAAGAGTCTGTGTGTGTGTGTGTGTCTAAGAGTCTCTGTGTGTGTGTATGTGTGTGTGTGTCTAAGAGTCTCTGTGTGTGTGTGTGTGTGTGTGTGTGTATGTGTGTGTGTGTCTAAGAGTCTCTGTGTGTGTGTGTGTGTTTGAGTCTCTGTGTGTGTGTGTGTGTGTGTGTGTTTGAGTCTTTGTGTGT
>NC_089817.1:35608760-35621260 GCF_029633855.1 Hoplias malabaricus
CACACCAGAGGAACCCCATCACTCCAGAGAACACAGTTCCACTGTTCCACACACCAGAGGAACTCCATCACTCCAGAGAACACAGTTCCACTGTTCCACACACCAGAGGAACTCCATCACTCCAGAGAACACAGTTCCACTGTTCCACACACCAGAGGAACCCCATCGCTCCAGAGAACACAGTTCCACTGTTCCACACACCAGAGGAACCCCATCGCTCCAGAGAACACAGTTCCACTGTTCCACACACCAGAGGAACCCCATCACTCCTGAGAACACAGTTCCACTGTTCCACACACCAGAGGAACCCCATCACTCCTGAGAACACAGTTCCACTGTTCCACACACCAGAGGAACCCCATCACTCCTGAGAACACAGTTCCACTGTTCCACACACCAGAGGAACCCCATCACTCCAGAGAACACAGTTCCACTGTTCCACACACCAGAGGAACCCCATCACTCCAGAGAACACAGTTCCACTGTTCCACACACCAGAGGAACCCCATCACTCCAGAGAACACAGTTCCACTGTTCCACACACCAGAGGAACCCCATCACTCCAGAGAACACAGTTCCACTGTTCCACACACCAGAGGAACTCCATCACTCCAGAGAACACTGTTCCACTGTTCCACACACCAGAGGAACCCCATCACTCCAGAGAACACAGTTCCACTGTTCCACACACCAGAGGAACTCCATCACTACAGAGAACACAGTTCCACTGTTCCACACACCAGAGGAACCCCATCACTCCAGAGAACACAGTTCCACTGTTCCACACACCAGAGGAACCCCATCGCTCCAGAGAACACAGTTCCACTGTTCCACACACCAGAGGAACTCCATCACTCCAGAGAACACAGTTCCACTGTTCCACACACCAGATGAACTCCATCGCTCCAGAGAACACAGTTCCACTGTTCCACACACCAGAGGAACCCCATCACTCCAGAGAACACAGTTCCATTGTTCCACACACCAGAGGAACCCCATCACTCCAGAGAACACAGTTCCACTGTTCCACACACCAGAGGAACCCCATCACTCCAGAGAACACAGTTCCACTGTTCCACACACCAGAGGAACCCCATCACTCCAGAGAACACAGTTCCACTGTTCCACATACCAGAGGAACTCCATCACTCCAGAGAACACAGTTCCACTGTTCCACACACCAGAGGAACCCCATCACTCCAGAGAACACAGTTCCACTGTTCCACACACCAGAGGAACCCCATCACTCCAGAGAACACAGTTCCACTGTTCCACACACCAGAGGAACCCCATCACTCCTGAGAACACAGTTCCACTGTTCCACACACCAGAGGAACCCCATCACTCCAGAGAACACAGTTCCACTGTTCCACACACCAGAGGAACCCCATAACTCCAGAGAACACAGTTCCACTGTTCCACACACTAGTGCTGGAGCTGTAAAGACTTCTCAGAACAGAAGAGAAGATGAGAGAGAGAGAGAGAAATGGATAGTTTCCTTTTTCCTTTCCGTCTTAAGAGGCCTTTTGGGGGATGTTAGCAAGATGGCTACATGGCTGGTGTGTGTGTGTGTGTGTACGTGCGTGTGTGTGTGTGTGTGCGTGAGCGCGTGTGTGTGTGTGTGCGTTAGCGTATGATCTCAGCCCTGAACAATACGCCAGGGATCAGGAGCCAGCCTCATGTTCAGGGCCTCTTTCTTCTCTCTTTATGAGATCAGATCTGTCCAATCTGAGCCTCACATACGTTACTATGGCTGAATTCCAACAAATCCTCACAGCAATGTTCCAGCAGCTGGAGCTAAGCTCTCCCTGCGGAGAACAGACTGTTCCTACAGGAATGAGGAGCGCTGACTTCACGAACGTCCTTCAGTTCAGAAGAAAACCTCCACAGTGCTTGGCCCAGATTGTTTTCATTTTCACTGAATTTAATTCAGTTTTGTTAAAAATGATACATGTTTCTATAGTAACTGAGTTTGTTTACACTGTTTAGTGGTCTCCTGTGAAAGCGAACAGGCAGATTTTAATCCATACGCAGTGTTAATTAGCAATGTTTAACAAAGTGCAGTGGACCTGAGTGGATCTTCTCAGAGCAAAGACACCAGGGTCGTAAACAAACAACGGATCATTACAAACAAATCAAACAAAACAAACAAATAATTATCAGCCAATTACTGCTAATAAATGTACACCAGCAATGAGAATGAGAGAGAGAGAGAGAGAGAGAGAGAGAGAGAGCAGAAGAGAGTGTGGGAGGAGATAAAATCAAGAAAGAAACAATATAAAAGAAGAGAGACTGAAAAAGAGTGAAGGAAGGAAAGAGGATCTCGGTGTGGGCACAGTTTTCGTGTCACAAACAAACAAACAAATAAACAAACAAACAAGTTTCAAGATCCTGAGGAGGGCTTTTAAGTAGAAATAATCTCCATCTCACCTCTCTGTCAACTCTCACCCAGTCACTCACTCACTCTCATACATTCATTCACCCAGTCACTCACCCAGTCACTCACTCACTCTCACCCATTCATTCACCCAGTCACTCACTCATTCATTCACCCAGTCACTCACTCACTTTCACCCATTCATTCACCCAGTCACTCACTCATACACTCACCCAGTCACTCACTCACTCTCACCCATTCATTCGCCCAGTCACTCACTCATACACACCCAGTCACTCACTCACACTCACCCAGTCACTCACTCACTCTCACCCATTCATTCACCCAGTCACTCACTCATACATTCACCCAGTCACTCACTCAAGCTCACCCATTCATTCACCCAGTAATTCACCCAGTCACTCACTCACACACTCACCCATACATTCACCCAGTCACTCACTCAAACTCACCCATACATTCATCCAGTCACTCACTCATACACTCACCCACTCACTCAAACTCACCCATTCAGTCACCAAGTCACTCACTCAAACTTACCCATTCATTCACCCAGTCACTCACTCATACACTCACCCAGTCACTCACTCATACACTCACCCAGTCACTCACTCATACACTCACTCATACACTCACCCATACACTCACTCATACACTCACCCAGTCACTCACTCAAACTCACCCATTCATTCACCCAGTCACTCACTCACTCACTCAAACTTACCCACTCACTCAAACTCACCCATTCATTCACCCTGTCATTCACCCAGTCACTCACTCATACACTCACCTATTCATTCACCCAGTCACTCACTCATACACTCACCCACTCACACTCACCCATTCATACACTCACCCAGTCACTCACTCAAACTCACCCATTCATTCACCCAGTCACTCACTCATACACTCACCCAGTCATTCACTCATACACTCACCCAGTCATTCACTCATACTCTCACCCAGTCATTCACTCATAAACATGCCACTCATTCACCCAGTCACTCATTCATACTCTCACCCAGTCATTCACTCATACACTCACCCAGTCACTTACTCATACATTCGCCACTCATTCACCCAGTCACTCACACACACCTGTTATCAGGGGTTTCCAATAAAATGGCCGGTGTGTGTAAAGGATGCAATTGCAGTTTTGCCCCTGGTTTGTGCCCATGTGCCCCAGAGCCTCAGGAAATCCCTCCAACAAAGCGGGCAGCAGGAATGTTGGCACATTTGAACACATACACACACACACACTCCCTCACACACACACACACTACTCCCTCACACACACACACACTACTCCCTCACACACACACACACACACACAGTGGGCAGGAGGCATGTGACCGGTTCAGGAATGCTCCAGTCAGATCTTGTTGGTCTGCAGACAGATAAAGTCTCGGGCTGGTGATACACACTCAGGATTAGCCCCACCCACTCCGTCTGATTGGCTGAAAATAGTTCTGAGTGTGCCACACTTACAACAATTATCTCCTTTCTCTGACGCAGCATTGGACCAGCGTTCATGACTAGGAAAGATCAAAGAAAATACCCCCACCCCAGCTGGGAACACAGGAACGGTGTTCTCATCAACACACACACACACACACACACACACACACACACACTCATACACACCTGAAGGACGGCTGTTTGTTTTCTTGCCCTCCACTTGAGCCTCAGAAAGAGAGAAAAAGAGAGAGAGAGAGGGAAGGGAAGAATGAAAGGGGGAGGTGATAGAGAAGAGAGAGAAAAGAGAGACAGGCAGAGGTATCTGTGGTGAGAGAGAGAGAGAGAGAGAGAGATCTGTGTAAATGAGCTCTGTTGTGATTGGCAGTGTTCAGAAAGTAGTCCCAGGTGAAACACTCTGAATAACTTCATTGTGAGTGGGCGGGGCTAAACTGCTGTGGGGTTAATTACTGGATTAATTTAACCCGAGAATGCAGTTCCACAGCCCAGTCCTGGGGGTGGGTATCAGAGGGGTGCGAGGGGGGCTTGTTACCCCAGGCTGGAGGTGTAACCTCATTGACCATGATGTCGTTTGTGGGCGGGGCTTAGCAAGGTCATCCGGGAGGCCGGCCCCGGTGGAAATGGGGAGAATTAGAGAGGAAATATGGAGCAGCCGTAAATGAACGAAATGATCAGGAATGACTTCCATGCCTCAAGGGGAGAGAGAGAGCGAGGGGGAGAGAGGGAGAGAGAGAGAGAGAGAGAGAGAGAGAGAGGATTCCAGGCTGGTTTCAATCAAAAACAAACTACGACTCCAGACAGTGACCCGAACATGTGCTTTTCCTATAGCTCTCTCTCTCTCTCTCTCTCTCTCTCTCTCTCTCTCTCTCTCTCTCTCTCCTGGCCTGGACAAGACAGAGATAAATTCTCCTCCTCTCTGCTTTCACACTGTTCATATCTAAATAAAGACAGAGCGGCGCATCACTCATCCTCCAGGACTGCATTATCCCCATCAGAACAAAGAGTAATCTCTCTCTTTTCTCTTTCTTTCTTCATCATTTTTCCTCCCTTCACTCTCGCCACAGCAGAGCCCAGCCTCTCCCGTCTCAGCCCGGACCTCAGGTCCAATCGAGGCACATCGTTTGAAACCTGGTGTCTCTAACCTTCGCCGTTAAGATGCGAGGGAATGAAAAAGGGTGCAGTGAGTGATTTTTAACACCGGGCCGAAGCAGTCAAACTGTTTAAATTTCCTGAGTAGGAAAAACTAACACAGAGATGAAGAACCAAACCGCGTTGTTGTCCCTGAATGAACCAGATTATGCTCCACAAAGTGGGTCGCCCACATGGGGACAACGCAGGCCGACTCAAGGACGCTGAGCTTTAGAAAGTGGATCAAACCATTCCATATTTTAAATATTTTTTCAGCTTAGCTGAGACTTACCTCTGTTTTAAAACATACAGCAACAAAAAAACGCTGGGACACAAATTCCTAAAAAGGGGTTAGACTATAGAGACAGCCATGTTTAAAACAGGTATTGTTTAGTATCGAGTTACTGACACCTCCAGGCCACCGGGTGTCAGTATCACAGCTGTTTAACAACAAGACAGCGGAGAAAATACAAAGATGGAATTCCTTTTGGTGGTTGATCGGCAAGTTGTTGCTCTGGAAACCTTTTCTGATCCTGAACCGATGTGAAACAGCGGCAGTGTGTGACCAGAGGAGGCGTGTGGCCGTATAACTGTTGCCATGGTGATAGATGAAAGTTGGTGGTGATCTAAGGAGAGATAATTGTGTTTGAGTGTGTAGCGTGGAGTATAGTTACTAGTGTGATGGCTGAGTTTACGAATAATACCCAGGGCGCAGTTTTTGACGACGGTAATGATGGACACTTTTTGCATAATCCAATGGGACACAAAGAGGGAGGAGCTTCTCACGTCTGGAATAACTTTGGTATGGTTCTGTCACAAATAGTGCCCTACTCCCTACATAGTGCACTTCAAAAATAATACTGCTACACTCAGACAGTGCCCTAAATGTTAGACAGAGGGATGGGAAGCTTATAAAGAACCCACTTTTGAAAGACCTACACTGTGCACTACATAGGGTGGAAGGAGATATTTACGTTTCAGCTGTTGCAACTGGCCCTTGGTATGATGTGTTGTCATAGCAACAGTTCATCACGTGCTGTAGAAGAAAACAATGTTGTTCACTAGCCGCCGAAATCATATTAAGATCAGTACGTAGTATATACTGTACAGTGGTAGTTTGTAGTACACAGTATCTTGAGAAATGGCTGCTAGAATGGATGAGTAGAACAGGAAGTTTGCTGCTGAGTGAGGGACGATCTTGTCTTCTCCCGTGTATTATGACGTCTCTGAGAGATTGAGTTGGGCTCTGAACGAGCCTCAGCTCGCTGTGCAGCAGCATTAGCGTGCGTTTTAACACGCTCCGGCGCCGTTACGCTGTAGGTGCGTGTAAATCAAGCCTCTCCGGGTCGGGTTTGTGAAGCCTGTGACCCGTGGATGGGGTCAGCTGCCGGAGGAGTGATGGACTGTTCTCTCTGTCAAAACTCCACTCGACTCAAATGAGCTGAAGAGTGATCGAGCCACCAGCGAATAAATCAAACGCATGAGCCCAGAACCTTCAGCTACAATAACAATATTCTCATGATCGATGATGGGAGGCTTTCTTTTTCTCGCTGAGACGCTGGAAGGCTGAGTGTTGAGGCTTGTTAACGATACTGTGCCGTACTGTACTGCAGCCACACACCGGAGAGACAGACAAGAGAAACATCTCTGTAATGTCACTGTAGTTCCACATTAATATTCCTGTAGTTTCTTGTTAATATCTCAGTAGTGTCTCATTAATATCTTTGTTGTGTCTCCTTAATATATTTGCAAATCTCAGTAGAGTTTCTTTCATATCTCTGTAATGCTTCCATTAAATCTCTGTATTTCCTTCTTAATTTCCCTGTAATGTCTTGTGAATATCTCTATAATGTCTCAGATTTACTACAGTGTCTCCTTAATATCTCTGTAGTGTCTCCTGGATGACACTGAGGTCAAATGAAAAGATGGTGGATAGTGTAACTCATGTCACCTGTTGCTTAGATGTTCTCCTGAGAGAAAGAGTCCAGAAACATCTCCTGTGTCTCCTCTTCAGTCTGATTGGAGGTCTCAGTGTAAATCATGCTGGGCTCAGCGCTGAGATAATAAGCCTGCTGGTTATCTACAGCTGAACTAAAGACAGAGCTCCACCGTTTCTCATGAGTGCTCAGAACCTAGTCCAATTGGATCTACATGATAGTCTCTGGTGCTGTTTCTCCTGAAGAGCTTTAGTCAAAGAGCAATGTTTGAGCAACAAGACTGTCCTCTGTGAAGTTGAATCAGAGAGTTCTGCTCCATTTCAGCTTCGTCTCGATGTGGAATGAGCGCCAACATCTCAGTGAATATATGGCATTACCTCATACTTCAGAATATATGGAAGCAATTAGGGGTAAAGCCTGGCTACTATTCAGAATCGCCCTCCGCTTCTGGAAGTGGACGTAAATTCCCGCTACATTCCCTTAATTCCCACTAATCGCTTCGGAATCCCATGTTTTTCACAAAGCTCTGAAAACTCCAGCAGAATCAGAGCTCAGCCTCCAGATCTCCACCACATCTCCACCAGATCTACAAAAGAACTCCACCAGAACCAGAGCTCAGCCTCAAAATCTCCACCAGAGCTCAGCCTTCAGATCTCTACCAGATCTCAACCAAAACTCTACAAGATGTACAATAGACCTCCACCAGATCTCCACCAGAACTTTACCAGAACTTCACCAGAACTCAGCTTTCAGATCTCCACCAGAACTCCACCGGAGCTCAGCCTCCAGATTTCCACCAAAACTCCACCACAGCTCAGTCTTTAGATCTCCACCAGATCTCCACCAAAACTCCAGCAGAGGTCAGCCTCCAGATCTCCACCAAAACTCCACCAGAGCTCAGCCTCTAGATCTCCAACAGATCTCCACCAAAACTCCACCAGAGCTCAGCCTCCAGATCTCCACCAGATCTCCACCAAAACTCCACCAGGGCTCAGCCTCCAGATCTCACAGGGTTTAAAAACTCCAGCAGCACTGCTGTGTCTGATCCACTGTACACCAGCACAACACACACTAACACACCACCACCACGTCAGTGTCACTGCAGCGCTGAGAATGATCCACCACCACATCACACCTGCTCTGTGGGGGTCCTGAGCACTGAGGAACGGGGGGGGTAACAAAGTATGCAGAGCAACAGATGGATTCCAGTGTGTAACTGTGTTGTTTTAATGGCTGATCTGTATATATTGAGAGTATGTTGTGAGAATAAAACTGCGTTTAGGACGTGTTTGGAAGAGAAGTGTTGAGACATCAGGGAATATATGAGCAGGGACGTGTCGTGCTGTGTGGGTCGTGTGGAATTTAAGTGCTAAGTTGCCACATATATCTGACATATACCTCCCATAGATCCTGATTTTACATCCATGTTCCTACACCTCGGTACCACGTGGGTCATGTGGAATTTAAGAGCTCCGGCGTCACGCGTCTATTGACATATACTGCACACACACATTCACACACTCACACACATACATGGCTGATCTATGGACTTATGAGGCCTATTACACACACTTACCACTCCAGTGCCGTCCGGTTTACGTTGGCCAACACAGGCGAGCTAAGTGTGTGTGTGTGGAGAGCACTCGCCATCGCCATAGCAACCAGCACCATAATTCATCCCTGTGGTTTTTCTAACGGCTGTTAAAGAGCAGACTGGGACGACGGTGGTGAAAAACTGGGGAACCGAGGGGTTTTTAAACCAGCAATTACTCCCAGCAATCACTACACCATAGAAAAGAGTCTCTTTAACATCTCCATTGCTCCATGTTAATACCCCTGTACTTCCACCTTAACATCTCTATAGTTCCACCTTAACATCTCTGTACTTCCACCTTAACATCTATGTAGTTCCACATTAACATCTCTGTAGTTCAACCTTAACATCTATGTAGGTCCACTTTAAAATCTCTATTGTTTCTCCTTAATATCGCTGCAGTTCAATTGTAATATTGTAATACTCTAGTTCTACCTTAATGTCCCTGTAGTTCCACCTTAACTTCTGTGTAGTTCTTCCTTTATTTCCCTGTAGTTCCACCTTAACATCTGTGTAGTTCTTCCTTTATTTCCCTGTAGTTCCACATTAACTTCAGTGTAGTTCTACCTTAATGTCCCTGTAGTTCCACATTAACTTCTGTGTAGTTCTACCTTAATGTCCCTGTAGTTCCACATTAACTTCTGTGTAGTTCTACCTTAATGTCCCTGTAGTTCCACATTAACTTCTGTGTAGTTCTTCCTTTATTTCCCTGTAGTTCCACCTTAACATCTCTGTATTTTCTCCTTAACATCACTCTAGTTCTACCTTAATGTCCCTGTAGTTCCACCTTAACATCTGTGTAGTTCTTCCTTAATGTCCCTGTAGTTAACTTCTCTGTATTTTCTCCATAACATCGCCACAGCTCTACCTTAATATCCCTGTAGTGCCACCTTAATGTCACTTTAGTTTCTCCAGAATGACACGGACGTCAGATGGAGAAATGGGTCTCACACTGGGCTCAGTGCTGAGTCAATATCATTTCAGCCAGATGCTGCTGTTTCAACTGAGGAGATTTAGAAGTCAGTATTAAGCCTCCTGAGATATCAACGAGACACTACTGAGCAATCACTTTCTAATAGAGGCTCTCATGAAGGCACGCTGCCCATTTAGACTCTTTTAAAGCCCCCCGCTGACTGCTGATGTCCACCGTCCTCCAATTGTCCTCGTTTTTGTTGACTTTTGTCTTTATTCTGGCCGCTGTTGACTTTTCCCAAAGGATTTAGCCCCCTTTTTAAACCCTGTTCCCCTGTTTGCCCCCAAAACTGCCCCGTTCTGTCTCAAAGAGCCTCATTCTCCTCATTGCCAGCATATTTCTGGGACTTCTCTGGGAATTTTTGTCCGGCCAGGGGTTCATTAGCTGGAATTTCACCACATATTTGGCTAAAGCTGATTGCGTTTAAATCAACACTGAGACGTGATGATGATTAATCGTAAAGTCGTCCTAATGGAGGCTCAGGATAAATGTTATTCCACCTGTCTCGGCGATGTTTGGACATGGAGAAGGACGTCCCTGTCTCCGCACGACACTCCAGTGTGATTTGGGGACGTGAAGCTCTGTGGTGCATGAATACGCCTCTTTTCCTCTTCATCACGTGGCACTACTTGTTCAGTGAAGTAATCTGTGAGCCCCACGTCTCCAGTAATCTCACGGCAACAACAAGGTGAACTCTCTTCACCCTCTGACACAACATACGTCCAGAACCCAGGACCTGACCCAACAATGTTACAGCTCCAATGAAGCACAGTCACCCTGGTGCACAGCTGAGGACGTGAGAAGACAGACATCCATAGAGACATCCGTAAAGACATCCATAGACTTAATTACTCAGCACTAAAGGAGATGTCTGTGATTGTGGGGGAACACACTTCTCTCTGGTTTGTTCATGTTTAGAAGCGCCACATCTTTTAAGGTGGAATGGTGTGTTTGAGGGGAAAAGGACTGCTGTTTATACGCAGCTGAAGTGTAAATTGTGTTTATTCACTGTTTGAATTCCCACAGAAACTCATGTGTAACTCGAGCTGTTTAGTTTTGTAGCACTTTCCCTCTGTGTTTACTTTCATGCAGTTAGCGCTCTCCTGAATTTAGAGTCAGTTCCACCTTAAGTAATGTTTGAGCCTGTTTTAAACGACAGATCAGAATGTTTTCACATAGCACTTTTTACAACTGACGTCACGAAGCAGCTTCATGGAACTAGCATCAGAACAGAGAACAGTTTGAATCAGAGAGCAGCTGAAGGCGACAGCGGCAGGAAAAATTCCCTTGAGGCTGGAGGAAGATTCTTCAAATCCTCCTGTGTTTGTCTGTTTACCAACACCCCGCGTCCGGCCTGAGCCCGAGTCATGAATGTGAATGCGGTCAGTTCGGGCCTTTTTTCCATATGAAAAGCTCAGCAGTCTGAATTTAGAGTCAGTTCCACCTTAAGTAATGTAACTGTAACAGCAAAAATAAGTCAGAGTTACCCCCCTGTGGAGCAGGAATAGAGCAACATCCTCATCTCGGTTGGTGCTTTTCAGCGTTTGGAGTCTCTCCGTTGTCTAAAAACCTCCAGATGGCGTTTCTCTGCCGTGAGCAGAGAGAGAGAAAGCCTAGCACCGGACCCAGACACTTTGTTTTTTTACCCATTTACAGACACTGGGGCTTCGTAAACACATTAGAGCGGTTTCCAGAGCAGCACATGGAGAGGAATCTTTTTCTGAAATTTATAAACAGTGTTTTTGGATTAAAATTGTGAACTCCACCTTTAAAGTGGCGCCTCAGAAGGATGTGGACCTTGAAGGTAGGCGCTGGTGTGGAATTTTTACTGGACTTTTGAATGACTTTTTAAACAGCTACCAAACATGACGCATGGACCCAGAACTGGACAGAGTCCTGCGTGTACAGGAGCCTTTAGGAGACATTTCTCTTTACTCGTGGTTAAACTCTTTATAAACCACGTTAAACCTTTTTAAACTCAGGTTTTGTATCATTTTCTTCAGTCGTCTCTTTCCTGTGAGATCTCTCTCTTTCTCTCTTAGTTTAGATGACTGTTTTATTTCAAGTTTCTTTAGATCATTTCCATTGGTGTTTTCTTAACCAGACTTTCACATGATTTAAAAACAAAGACAGTAAACAATAGAGAAATAAAGAGAAATAGAGGAGAAAACAAAGGAGTCATTAGAACTGAGGCTGAGAATGAAACAAATGATTTAGTTACTAAACTAAACCCAAACTAAACCTGACATTACTGATGTTATAACAGTGCGGGATGCTACATACCGCTGCATCAGTCGTCTCCATGGTGACCAGGCTGGATCCCCGCTGCCCACAGTGATGACCAAACAGCACTGAACTGCACACGCTGCTTAACGGCCCTCAAATAAAGTCCAGTTACAGTCCGGGTCAGTTCTCCTCAATGGCTTTACCACTGCAGTCAAATTCTTTGTGTGCCCCCCATTGACAAAGAGCGCTCCACACAAAGAGCCGGCCGGTTTTTTACGGCCTCCGCTGACATTAACCCTGCGGATCCCCACTCCTCCTCTTTCAAACACACCTCCGTCCCTCGCCACTGAGGCACTTTCCCGCAGAGCCAGGGTCAGAGGGGTTAAATCATCCTAGACCCGGCCGATAAGTGTAAGACTCCTCATTGGGAGATTGCTGAAGTGTTTTATAAGATTATCACTGTGTTTTCTGGACATCATTTAATGTTTTTAAGTCGGTTTACCGAGTGACATCACCTCATCATGTGTGACACGTCGGACCAAGACACCTCTCCAGAGAAGGTCACAAGACACAAGATTAAAGGGCACATATTATAAAATCACTTGTTCAGAGCCTGTTCAGGTTAATGTGTGAATCTGGAGTCCACCAACACACACACTACGAAACACAGGATTAAATGAGCCTTTATGAGACTTTAGAATGGCCCCGCCCCCTCGTCTGAGTCTGTCCAATCACAGCGCTGGACCCGTGTTTATGTGAGAGCACAAA
>NC_089817.1:35628760-35718760 GCF_029633855.1 Hoplias malabaricus
CTGTGTGTGTGTGTCTGTGTGTGGAGTAGAGCTCCGGCCGTCTGTGTGTGGAGTAGAGCTCAGGCCGTCTGTGTGTGTGTGTCTGTGTGTGGAGTAGAGCTCAGGCCGTCTGTGAGTGTGTGTCTGTGTGTGGAGTAGAGCTCCGGCCGTCTGTGTGTGGAGTAGAGCTCAGGCCGTCTCTGTGTGTGTGTCTGTGCGTGGAGTAGAGCTCAGGCCGTCTGTGTGTGTGTGTCTGTGTGTGGAGTAGAGCTCCGGCCGTCTGTGTGTGGAGTAGAGCTCAGGCCGTCTGTGTGTGTGTGTCTGTGTGTGGAGTAGAGCTCAGGCCGTCTGTGTGTGTGTGTCTGTGTGTGGAGTAGAGCTCAGGCCGTCTGTGTGTGTGTGTCTGTGTGTGGAGTAGAGCTCAGGCCGTCTGTGAGTGTGTGTCTGTGTGTGGAGTAGAGCTCCGGCCGTCTGTGTGTGGAGTAGAGCTCAGGCCGTCTCTGTGTGTGTGTCTGTGCGTGGAGTAGAGCTCAGGCCGTCTGTGTGTGTGTGTCTGTGTGTGGAGTAGAGCTCAGGCCGTCTGTGTGTGTGTGTCTGTGTGTGGAGTAGAGCTCAGGCCGTCTGTGTGTGTGTGTCTGTGTGTGGAGTAGAGCTCAGGCCGTCTGTGTGTGTGTGTCTGTGTGTGGAGTAGAGCTCCGGTTGTGTCTGTGTGTGTGTCTGTGTGTGAAGCTGGGGAGCGAGGGGCAGAATTCCCGGCGCAGAACTCTAGATTAAATCTACAGCCGGTTGAGTGAGAAGACCCAGGGCCGTCCGAGACAAACGTCCTGCCCCAGAGCCCCGGGAAAGTTAGGAGTGGGCACGGAAACCAGAGTCGAGGGCCAGCTGTGGGGTAATCGTGGTTATTTTCTTCGTTATTTTCTTCTGAAACTTGGCTGTAAAACGCTGGAGGTCCGAGATCTGAAGCAAATCATTTGCAGACGTATTTCTCCACCATCTTCTCACACTTCTTGCAGGTGACGTAGCAGCACCAGTGATATTTACAGTGGCAGCGCTCCACCACTTTCTCGTTGTACGGGTTATAGCCCCGACCACAGCACATCAGGTCACAGCTGTCACTGCCGCTGGACGTCTTGTTACACTGCCTGGAAACGAGAGAGAGAGAGACAGAGAGAGAGAGAGAGAGAGAGAGAGACAGGGAGAGAGAGAGAGAGAGAGAGAGAGACAGAGAGAGAGAGAGAGAGAGAGAGAGACACACAGAGAGAGAGAGAGACACAGAGAGAGAGAGAGAGAGAGAGAGAGAATGGTTCAATATTAATTATTCAAAGGCGTGACTTCTAGCGTGAGGCCTGTGCCGTTAGGGTTTTGTATCATCTCCAGAGAAAAGCACGTCTGGAGCAGCTGCACATGAGTCTAAACGTATGCTTCTGTGTACTACGTAGGTCCTACATCATACTCTTCCTAGAAATGTAACTATGTCACCACACCCAATGCCAACAGTCCGCCGGAGAGGTGTAACCCCCCACCCCCAGGAGCCTTGTTCTTTGAAGCGATGGCGCTCCGTTTGAGTCGATCTGGGATCCAGAACCGATCATCAGCAGCAGCACCTGACCTCAACCATGTTCAGCTGGCTGCCATCAGATCCTCACAGCAATGTTCCAGCAGCTATAAAAGTATAACCTTATCCCAGAACAAATAACGCGCTCCATGAATGACCTTGGTTTGTTGGTCGTTGTTGTGTTTCCCATCACTGTCGGGTCACACAGGGAACTGTAGAAAGACTATGGTCCCGCGGACTGTAGAGTGTAGAGGGGGTGGTACGTTTTGAAACAATGTTCACGTCAAAATCCAGGAAGATATTTTTTTTTAATCAATTATACAGGCCCTTTAATACACAGCAATAATCCCACCACTGGAGGAACGGCCCGGGGGTCATAAACCTGTCATAAAACGAGCTCCAGACTCGAGGGGGAAAAAACACCGCGAAAACCAGACTCAGAAAATCATTCCCGAGAATCTAGCACCTCTTCACAATGTACACTAAACCCAGCAATGCCCAGCGAAACCCCCGCCACAGTAAAAGTCCCCAGCTGCTGTTAAACCCTCAGCACGGAGGCTCTATAAAATCCATTTAAGAGGCGTGTGATTTGTGTCCGGGGAACTTTTCTGCCTGGGCTTTCAGTCGAGGAGCTGGACGTTCTGCAGGAGCTCGGTTTAAAGCCTCAGGAGAAAAACGCCATCATAAATCACACTCCAGCCTGAGTGCATTGTTTTATAATTGTGTGGCGTTAATGGCCTGAGTGCTGGGGAGGGGGAGGGGGTCAATGCTGAGAGAAACAGAGAGACAGTAGATGGCTACTGGGAGCAGAGAAAGAGAGCGGAGATGAGGAATTAGTGTGAGATGAGGGGTGGCTGCTGGGATAGAGAGGAGAACAAAGTGTGGTGGGGGAGAGAGAGACAGAATGAGAGAGGGTGAGAAGTGTGTGTGAGAGACAGATGAGTGTGTGTGAGAAGGAGAGAAAGAGATGTGAAGAATGTGGTTATTTAAAACCGAAGCTATTACTGAAGCTAAGTGTCTCCCAGGCGCGCGACTGCGGAGAGAGAAGCGGCCACAGGCTGAAAATGAGCCGGGCGTTTAGCTTTAGCCGGAATTAGCAAGATGCTCCATTAGCTGAACTGAATGAGGCGCTAGAGTCAGAGAGATTACAAATTAAAAGTTCATTATTTTTACTACAATTAGCTGCAGAGCTACAGTCGGTGACGTTAGAAGTAAAATACTGCACTGAACTGTGGAGACGTTACACCGACTGGAATTAGCAAAGCGCTACAGTCACTGGAATAATAGCAACATCCTTTAATAAAAATACTATAAAAAATGAATATTAACATGATAATTCTACTAAAATATATTTATCTACTAATAAATATCTACTAAAATATGATATTATTCCCACAAAACACCACATATCATATGGACCTCCTATTTTGTAGGGAATAAATCCGGTCAGTCGTTCTAGGCCTTAAATTAGCCCCAAAATATTCGTTAAAATTTGCTGGTTTTTATTTTTGTTTTATTTATTTATTTATTTATTTATTTATTGTGTCTTATTTGGTCCAAACACAACCCCTAATGAACATATATTTTCAGACTTATTATTTTTCAAATTAATTTAAATATAGACAGACCTTTTTATGGACATCTTTTCAACTTTTATTTTTCGACGGAATAAAATAATTATATAAAATAATAATAATATTAATAATAATAATAATAATTATAAAAAGACATGTCTAGACAAGTCCTGTTTTTAACTTTCTCAACATGATTTTGATGGGAGGGCTATTATTTGTTTCATCATTTGTTTGTAATTATTTGTAAACTGCTTTACTCTTTGGGACATTGGGATTGGGGGGGGGGGGTCTTCAACATGGCCCCCTCAACATCAGCTTTTAGGTGGATATTAGGACCACATCGCAAGGCAAGGACACACTCTAGACAGGGCAGCACACACTCACCCAGTCACTCTCACACTCACCCCTGTGGACAGTTTCACACACACCTACCACCTCCCAGCGAGCCCCCCCAGGGAGACCCACACAGACACAGGGAGAACACGGCACACTCCTCACTTGACAGTGACCCGAGGAGAGGATCCCACCCAGGACCCCGAGGCCCTGCAGTGCCACCATGCTGTCCATAAACTAACTTAAGCTGGGGCTAAATTTATCTTCAGGCTTTATCTGCACTCACTGAGAACCTGACAACAGCTTAAAAGCCCGGAGCAGCTGCACACGAGCCATGCACCGTGCCGACAGAGGGTTTCAAAGCCCCCACCGGCACTTGGCTGTGGCATGAGATCCTGACGTGAGCTGTGATTATCAGGGCCTGGCCTCGCTAAAGTCATCAGATCCTCACAGCAATGTTCCAGCATCCAGTACAAAGCTTCCACAGAAGTGTAGAGACTTTATTATTACGACCGCAAAAGAACGAGGAGAAGTCAGAACAGTAAGTGCCCTAAAGCTGCTGGTGATACCGTGGTGCCAAAGACCCCCAGAGAGAGACCCCCGGACTGTGACACATGGCTCTGTTGACAGTGTGTAACGATTAGAAAAGGAAAGTCTGTCTGTGACAGCGAGGGGCTATATTTACGATGTTTATCTGAACGTGTCGCATGACGCACAGCACGACTTTAGTATATCTCTGAGAAAACAGCCAGGAGTGACCTTCTACAGGAACTACACCTTCCAGACTATGACCTACACCCTCCAGACTCCAGACCAAGACCTACTCATTCTAGGCTCCAGAACAAGACCTACTCACTCCAGACTCCAGAACAAGACCTACTCACTCCAGACTCCAGAACAAGACCTACACCCTCCAGACTCCAGAACAAGACCTACTCACTCCAGACTCCAGAACAAGACCTACACCCTCCAGACTCCAGAACAAGACCTACTCACTCCAGACTCCAGAACAAGACCTACTCACTCCAGACTCCAGACCAAGACCTACTCACTCCAGACTCCAGCACAAGACCTACTCACTCCAGACTCCAGACCAAGACCTACACCCTCCAGACTCCAGACCAAGACCTACACCCTCCAGACTCCAGACCAACACCTACACCCTCCAGACTCCAGACCAACACCTACAACCTCCAGACTCCAGATCAAGACCTACACCCTCCAGACTCCAGAAAAAGACCTACTCACTCTAGACTCCAGACCAACACCTACACCCTCCAGACTCTAGACCAACACCTACACCCTCCAGACTGAGACCTACACCCTCCAGACTCCAGACCAAGACCTACACTCTTCAGACTCCAGACCAACACCTACACCCTCCAGACCAACACCTACAACCTCCAGACTCCAGACCAACACCTACACCATCCAGACTCCAGACCAAAACCTACACTGTCCAGACTCCAGACCAACACCTACACCCTCCAGCCTCCAGACCAACACCTACACCGTCCAGACTCCAGACCAACACCTACACCCTCCAGACTAGAACCTACACCCTCCAGACTCCAGACCTAAACCCTCCAGACTCCAGACCAAGACTTACTTACTCCAGATCAAGACCTACACTCTCCAGACTCCAGACCAAGACCTACACCCTCTTCTGTGGAGGCGTTACTCTAGATCTAGTTGAAACATTGCTGTACTAACATTGTAAGTACTAACATTGGATGAATAGCTCTGGATCCCACACCATACCGGATCAGCATCAGTCAGTGTTTTCTCGTCATACAGCTGCGCAGATCTGCTGGTCGTGTAGCTGAGATTCCGGAGGCCTGCAGGTCAGTGAGTAGGCCTCTATCTGCTACACTTACCCTTCACTACTGATGCAAAGACGGTTGCTGGAGTTAACCAGCTTAAAGTATTAAAGTATGTCTACAAAATCCAGTATTTTAACAATCTTAAATATTTTAAAAATCTGCATAAATTAGAGTTTAAACCACTTCAAAACTGCTGTAAAAATGTAATCATATAATCAGCAGTAAATCAGAGCATCCTGAGCCGTCCAGACTCGCAGCACTGAGCTGTAAACAGATCGGCAGCTCAGATAAGGCAGATAATTACAGCCATAAATCTGTGACCTCACCCTTCCAGCATCTCCCACTGAATTCTTCAAGCATATTCTACAAATAGTATTTTAGTACATTTTTGGTGTAATTTCTTTCATTTTAAAGACAATAAAATACTGCAAATCCCCTCTTTTATAGAGCACTCATTTCTGTTACAGTCTGTATAATCTCTACCAAATAACCCTAAACCTCAGTGGGACGCACTGGAGCACCATGCCCAATGCCAAGTGTAGGCCAGAGAGATGTAACTCCCCCAGCACTGGGCTGTGGAACTGTGGAACTGTGTTCTCTGGAATGATGGAGCTCCATCCTGTGTCTATGGAATGAACTGGGATCCAGAACTTACCCAACATTACTATCTGACCTCACTAATATTTATATGAAGCTGAGTGCCATCAAATCCTCAAAGCAATGGTCCAAAATCTCTATCGCATTCCCAGATGAGTAGAGTGTTTATACCTGTATACATTAACACCTGTACAGGTAAACCCTCATTATAAACACTTCTACATGTAAACCTTTGATATTGACACTTATACAGGTGTCAACCCTTGGTATTACCACCTGTACAGGTGTTGATGAGTTTTATCACTTGTACAGGTAACCTCTCACCATTTACCACCTGTACAAATAACCCCTCACTGTAACACTTGTACAGGTAAAACTTTGGTATAAACACTTGAACAAGTGACCCCCTGTGATTGACATATATACATGTAACCCCTCATTATTTACACCTGTACAGGTAAAACCTTGGTATTAACACCTGGGTAAGTAATCCCTCCATATTCCCTGAATCGATGACCCCTCAGAATGAACACCTATGTAGATAATCGCTCATAATTAACACCTGTACAGGTAAGCTCTCTGTACTGACACCTGTAAAAGGGACACCTCCATTACCTGGACAGGATATCCCTCAGAATTAACACATATACAGGTAATGCTGCAGTATAAACACCTGTTCAGGTAAGCAGTATTGGAGTACTGACCTCTCCTGAGTGCCGACCGAGCCCAGTTTCTCATTCTTGGTGCAGAAGTCAGGTGAGCTCTGCAGGTAAACCAGCTCATTCTCCCTCACCGGACGAACGTCTATGTCTTTGGGCACCAGCTGTTTCCGCGTCCCCATTGGCCGATGGACCACCTTGGTGGCTGACAGGTATTTGGCCTTTAGGTCCAGGGCAATCTCCTTCAGGTCCTGTAGGCCTCTCCAGCAGGTTCGAATGGAGCAGGAGCCAGAGACACCATGACATTTACACTTCATCACCAGGGCATCCTTTAGAGCCTGCGAAGGGAGGGGGAGGTGGAATTCAGGTGAGATGCAGGTGAGTGTAACGGGTGATGGTTATTGTATCAGGTGTGTTTCAGTGTGAATATTATGAGTGTTTTGTTTTTCACTCAAACTCACAATATCATCGGTTTCTTGAGAGGTTTAGGGAAACAATCCATGTTTATTGTAACAGGTGAATTTATGTTTTACAGGTAAGCTTCAGGTGAATTTTATTACCATGTTACCTTAATTTATTGTAGTCCAGGTAAGTTTAAGCATAATGCTTTTCTGCGTAATGAGTTCCTGATGAGCTTTATTTTGACAGGTGAGTTCCAGGTAAGCTTCAGGTGAGCTAAATTACCCATCATCCCTTTTACTGTTGTTCAGGTAAAGGGCATCATAACATGTGAGCTTCATGTAAGTATTATTGTAACAGCTTAGATTCAGGTGAGTTTTAATTTAACAGGTGAGTTCCAGTTTCAGATACCGATCGCCCCAATCTACTCTTGTGAAGGTAAGTCAGAGCATAAGAGGTGAGCTTCAGGTGAGGTTTATTTTAACAGAGCTTCAAGAGTTTTATTGTGACAGGTGAGGTCCAGGTAACATTCAGGTGAGCTATATCACCTGTCACCCGTTTCATTGTTGTGTTCCAACTGAGTTTTATTGTAACAGCAGAGCTTACCAGGTAAGGCCCAGGTGAGCTGTATTTACCTGTCGTCCCACTTCGCTGTTGTGCAGATGCATCAGTTTGTTAGCGGTGGAGCCTGTCTTTTTCTTCATCTTCATGGGGGCATCTGAAAACTTGGAGCCCATCAAGAGGCCGTAGTGCAGGTTGTCCGCACAGCCACCCCACCTGTACCCAGGCTCAGGTATCTCACCTGGGATCGGCCCGCAGGTGCACAGCCTCAGCTCTCCGCTCGTGCACGCTCGCGCAATAGTGTGACTGATCGCAGCTGCAGACAGAGCGTACACAAACGCAGACTCTCTCGTCCCTGAGAGAGAGAGAGAGAGAGAGAGAGAGAGAGAGCGATGTTATTTTAATTAATAATTAATTATACAAATATAATAAAACTTTTTTTCAAAGAAACAATGACATGTCTTTAACATCTTTACTCTGATCAACTCATTTCAGGATGCGAATAATAACTTATTCATTCACTCACTCACATGCAAATTCAAATCCTCATTCACTCACTCACACACTCACTCCCTCACACAATCCCTCACTCACTCACACACTCACTCCCTCACACAATCCCTCACTCACTCACACACTCACTCACTCACTCACTCACTCCCTCACACACTCAGTCCCTCACACACTCACACACTCACTCACACACTCACTCCCTCACACACTCACTCCCTCACACAATCCCTCACTCACTCACACACTCACTCCCTCACACAATCCCTCACTAACTCACACACTCACTCACTCACTCACACACTCACTCACTCCCTCACACACTCACTCACTCACACACTCACTCACTCACTCACACACTCACTCACTCACTCACTCACACACTCACTCACTCACTCACTCCCTCACACACTCACTCACTCACTCACTCCCTCACACTATCACTCAATTATACTCACATTAACACGTTCACACATATTCTCACACATTAACTTTCATTCCATCTTATACACAATCACTGATTCACTCATACTCATGTACATTCAATCAATCACTCACTCATACATATTTATTCACTCACTCACTAATTCACTCAAGCATACACATTCACACATTCACTCACTTTTACTCAAATTCACTCACTCAACACTCACTCAAACTTACAAATATTTATTCACTCACATATTCACACATTCACTCACACACTCAGTTATTTAGTGTAATACATACCCATTCATTCACTCATACTCACACATTCATTCACTCAAACATACATATTCACACAATCACTCACTCATGTATATACTCACACTCACTCATTCACTCACAAATGTTTACATATTTGTTCAAGGTTTTGACGGGACCGAGTTCAGAGCCCCCCCCCCCCAGTAGAGTCAGTCCTGAGTTTAAAGGGTTAAACGGGTGTGAAGGGTTAAACGTCCGCGGCGGTGGTGATGAAGGCGTTAAAGTGACCACCCACCCGTCCCCGCCGTCCTCAGTGGGCTCCATTCAGTGCAGGGACCTGTTTAATTGTCCAGGGTCAGGGTTTACGAGGAGGGCCGGGCTTTAACGGCTTTTAAATTCATCCCAGGATAAAAGCCTTCATCTTCCCGAGCTCCTCTCCGGCTCCGTTTGATGAGGAGTGTGAAGGGTCCTTGTTTTCCGGGACAATGGAAGCCTTTCTGTCCACAGACAGAGAAGTTTAACCCTTTAGTGGGTTATTATCGCGGTTTACGGCTCTACTCCAGGGTCATTACACTCAGATTTAAGGCAGAGCTGACTTTGAAGAAGATGCTGGAACATTTGCTGTGAGAATTTGATGGCATTATGCCACATTAACAGTACTGCTGTAGCATCATTAGGTCTGGATCCTGGATGTTGGATGCTGCTGGATGCGCAATCACTCCAGAGCACACCGCTCTACAGCACCACAGCTTTGGAGACTCTAAAGTGTCCGTAGGTGTGAGTGTGAGAGTGAATGTGTGTGTGTGTGTGTCGCCCTGTGAAGGACTGGCGCCCCCTCCAGGGCGTGTTCCTGCCTTGTGTCCAGTGATTCCGGGTAGACTCCGGACCCACCGCCGCCCTGAACTGGATAAGAGTTCAACTCTGTGAATCATTGGACAACAGCGACTCCCAGACGCTGGAAGAATCGATTCTTTGAGCCGACTCCTCTGCACTGTTCCGCGACAACAGCAAACAGTTTTTATTTCTTTGAGATCTGAAAAGTGTGAAACACTCATAGTTCTTCAAATGATTCATTTTATTTAGCTCTTTCCTTGCCTTGTTTTCCTCGTAGTTGTTCATCATTAATTACTGAAGTACTGCCGAATAAACACTCACCTCTCTCCAGGTCGGGGAGGTACTTGGGAGCCTCGATGGAGGAGCAGTTCCAGCGCATGTCGACGAAGGTTTTCTGGCAGGTTTTCTTCACCTCTCTGGCGGCCTGGATGATGGTGTGCATGAGCTCCAGGTTGGTGCGGCACAGCTGCACCTGAGAGGACACCAGCCCCTGCATGGTCTTACACTGCTGCGTCTTGTTGACGTGCTCCGCGGTGGAGGACAAAGACCTGCGTCAGGAGACAGAGAGCACGCGGCGGTCAGGGTCAGACAACACACTGCACTCAGTCAGGAGTGTGTTCCTGTGTCCCACTGTGTATCTACAGCAAAGGAAACGTGAAGCGTCTACAAACTGTGAACGTCGTTACTGAGATCCTACAGACGGGTCATAAATAAACGGACAGCCTGGTTTTAGAACGTACAAAAATGCACAGGATAATAAAGGAAAGTTGTAATTAGCCGTTCGGAAATATGGGATGGAAGGGAATGGAGGTTCCATATGGTTTCGATACGTTTCATGTCACGAAATAAAACAAAAAATACATTTATTTCCCCCAAAAATTCCCATCTGCAGCCGCAGCTACAACTCAGACGACGTTTCATCACAGAGAGTGTGTTTTCTCTGAACCTTCGCCAGAGGTAATTTAGCAGAGGAGCTATTCCTCTGTGTGTGTGTGTGTGTGTGTGTTAGCTGAACACACTCTCAAACGAACAAACACTGAAACGTCTCAGAGTGGAGAGATCCATCAGGATTAACCCCCGAACGGAAAGAAGAATGGATCAGACACCGGTCTCCAGCGGAGGACTTGGACCTTATTAAACCCCCAGTGAAAACACAGATAAACACAGTCATCCCTCCGTATCCGGGACCTCCTCAGACACCGACGTCTGCAGATGCTGCAGTCCCTGATGTAAAACGGAGGGTTGTTTGCGTATAAACTCTCTCTAAGTCCCTGACCGTCCCTGACACAGCGGAGACGCTGGGAATGTCTGTGTACTGCGCTGTTTAGAGAACAAAGACCTGAGCAAACTGTCTGCACATGTTCAGCGCAGACGCAGCCAATGCAAACGGACCACGCAGACCACACCCAACCAACCAGACCATCACAGCACAGACACGGCTCACCCAGCGAGAGGCGGACGGTCACTGCCTCACTGACTTGTGCACTATTCCCAGGTTCCGCCATTTTGTATCAGTGTCCAAAACATAGAGGACAACTTTCTGTGCCCTCAAACAATCCCACAATGCACTGTAATTATTAGTGTACACTAGTGGATAGTGGATACCCATAATGCACTGCGGTGTTGGGTAAAAACCCATATGAGGTCATGTGTGAAATTGTTCACTACCCTCCTGACCTCAGTTCACTGCAGTAGTGCACTATATAGTGAGTAATATAAGGAATAGTGAACAGGGAGCCATTTCGAATACAGCAGGGGGCGCTATATATCACTTCACTTGCGTGGATTCAGTGCCACAAATTCAAGCTCTGCTTTCTGGAACGTCTTGGAATTTTCCGTGAACACGGAGCGCTGACCGTACGGAGGATAATGAGAGTTCATTGTTTTAAAACAAACAAATAAACAATAAACGGTCACCGCTCAGTCACCAGTCACTCACGTGAATCACATTCACTTCAACAGTGATCCCAGTCCGAGAGAAAACCGTGTCTCTCCAGAACGCTGCCTCCTCAGCGCGGGAGTGGGTTACGGCTTTTTTTTTTAAACCACAGAAACAACAGGAAAATAACAGTTTGAAATTTAAGACGATTGAACAACGTCCGTCACGGCTTTGTTTGAGTTTTGTCTCAACTTTTATAAAAACAAACAAACAAAGGCCAAACCCCTATAAACAGGATCTAGAAGCAGCTGTGTGTGTGTGTGTGTGTGTGCGTGATTGATCCTGGATGGTATTTTTGGTGTTTCACACACACACACACACACACACACACTTCAGTATTCGTGAGAATCAGTGAGTGTCTCTTGGCCTTGGGTCTGTTTCGGATTAGGGCTGTGACTCTGGCCCCTGATAATCTGTCTCTCTCACACACACACACACACACACACACACACACACACACACACACACAAACACACACAGGCAGGTGTTAATGGCAGTGTGTTTTATGTGTTCCACTCTGAACCGTAAGCACTTGTTCCTCACAAACTCCGTCAGAAACAAACGCTGGGGTCAGAAAACACAAACCAGCTTTAAACACACGGAGCTTTAAGGCCCTTCCGCCCCCTGAACTACACTTTATTTCTTCACTGATTCAGTCTGAGTTTACACCGAGAGAGAATCTGTATCACAGCCAGCCGTCACAAGTACATAGTGCGGGGCTCATTTGCATATTGCTCTGTTGTGATATGAATAATGTAAATGATCACAGTTCTATGTTCTCCACCGCAGATGTTTATTAATGAGAGGTTCGTTTGTAGAAGCCAGTTTTCTGGAATGTGAAAACATTTTTATAAGCTAGGGTTAATTTGCATATCAAAGTGTATCATAGCGATATCAAAGGTCAAATTTGTGATTGAACTGATATTAATTAAGAAAATGACACTCCTCGCAGCCCGAGCGTTTATAACAGTGACTTGTGTTTATAACATTGTTATTATACAGTTTTTAAGAGTGATATACTACTCATTTGCATATTGTTAATTACCGGCTGAAGTTAATGTCGGTGATGAATAAACAGCACACAGTAGAGCTCTGCTGTAAACACTCATTATTTTAAGGCGGGACACTTACAGCCATCGGATCCCTTCGGCTCGGCGAGACAGGCTCAGGAGCGAGAGAACGGAGAGAAAGAGAAGGAGCAATACACTCTTCATTCTGCTCAGTCAGAGATAAAACACACACACACACACACACAGACAGTCACACACACGCTCGGGCCTCGGCAGCTTCTTCAGCGACGATTAAAGGCCAAAGGCCATGACACCAGCGCCTCACCTCCACCGCTGCGAGAGAAAAGAGAGAGAAACACTTACAAACAACTCAAAGAGCATCAAAAGACACTTCAAAGCACTTTAAAAGAAGAGATCTGAGACGAAATGAACTTTGTTTAAACGCGTTCATCTCCAAAAGTGTGACTCTGCAGACGGAGGAAAACCGTTCTGGAGCGTTTCTATTGGCCGTTCGTCCTGAGATTCACACACAGTGTGAGGGGCAGCGGTAAACGTCCCTCTGTGTGAATATCACCAGATTATTGATCTGTTTCTAAACGTTTCAGACTTTATTTCTCTCTCAGGATGAAGTCGTTCCAGACGCAGGTGAATGATCAGATAATAATCGAGCGTTCGCTGAGAAACAGACTGGATTTAAAGGCTTTAATATAATTTTTGTGTCAACACAGAGCTCAGTTCACACCACGGCGCTTCATTAACTCTCACATTTACAGCGGGGATCTCTCCCTGAGCTGAGACAAAGGAGACGTCCTCGTTACACACTTCTCATTTACACAGGGCCTTTCTGCTTGTGTCCTTCAATAAAAACACATTTAAACCACTTCTCTTCACGTGACCAGGGGCTGAAGCACAGTCTCGGTGTAAACCACTGCTCAGTGTTCGTCCGCGAGGCTTTAGATCAAACCTTTTTATAAAAACCTGCTGAAAGAGAGCAGTCTGTGAATAAAGCACAGTTTTAAACTGAGTTTGAAATGAGTCTAGGGCAAATATTCAATATGTTTCATGTTCAGAATAAAACTAGAACCACAGACTTAGAGGAGAACTGTAACAAAAATGATATTTTCAAGTTTAATTTGAATCTAATCACCACCCACTCTTTACAAAGCTTTTATTGTATTTTACAAACGTGTTGAAGCAGTAAACACAAGCTCAGTGAGGTTTAAATCTGAGCTACTACTGGATTAAAGCAGCACAGGAGACGGAGGGAGAACTGAGGGTGTGAGACGGTATGAGGATCTTTTTTAGAGAGAAGTCCACGCTGGTTCCTGTCGTTATGAACGTGTCGTGTGTTTGTGGTGCTGTACTGAGCCTTAAAGCTTTTCAGAACGAATTTAACTCAAAGGAAGCTCTTCCTGCTCCGAGCTTCATTTATAAAATCACACCGAGGTGAAGCCGAGGCTGGGACATGCTGCAGATGAACTGAATGATGTTGTGGTGCCCACAGAATGAGTCTAAACCCCTGAGAACAGTCAAGAGATGATCACACTGTCCTCTGCAGCACGCCTCGAGGAGCCGCTACACATCGGACAAGTAAAGGAGTAAACGCCTACATTTAATCTCTGACTGAACTCCAGCACGGCGCCTAAACACCAGAAATTACAGCCCAGTCGCTGCAGCCGGGGAGAGCCAAACCGCCTCGGAAACGCTGGAAAAAGCAGATAAGAGCGGGGTTTTACGCTTAAAAATCACGTTTAAAAAGATAAAACCAGGCCTAACATCGTGTGACATCATAGACCTCACTGTTTCCACGACAGAGAGGCAACACGACTCAGACCTGGTGTAAAACGGAAGAGTGTGTCTCTGAAAAAACAATTTAAAAAGGTTATTAATATTAAATTAATTTAAAGGAATTTATCTGCGGCAGGGATTTGTGACATCACAGAGGACAGGGGTAAAATGACCAGGGGCTGGCGTCTATAGGAAAGAAATGACACGTGTAACTGTAAAAATCTGATGAATTTAGTACTAAACCTAAAATAAAGCATTGAAAAGGAGTAAAACTAAGATTAAAGTCCATGTTTCTGAGGAGCGCAGCGTCAAAGACGACGGTACATTTATATTTAACCCTTTATCTGTGTCAGACGCCCCTGGCCTCATGTGAAATCAGGGCAGAATCGACACGTGCCGCAGCTGAAGCAGTTTTAAAAACTCAGCCTGAGCCCATCACACACTTTCCACATCATTTCACGGGATTCTGAGGAAAACGGCCCACGACTGGCTTCAAATTGAAAAGTGAAGGGGGTTCAATCGGCATTAAGCCTTTTTTCTGTGGCGTAAACTTTAACTTTAACACGTTTCCCTCGCTCACTTCTCACTGGACATTTACCGTCGTTTAATCAGCGCCGGGCCTTTCTCTGTGACACGGCGCTCTGACCTCTTATGAAACGGGGCAGAGTGAGGCCCGCTGTGTGTGTGTGTGTGTGTGTGTGTGTGTGTAGAGTCAGAGCCCGTTTCAAACACTGAAAATTACCCCGGGGCAAAGACAGAAGGGTAGAGCTGGGGTTAAATTGATATGAACTCATATTTAAAGAGTAAAAGAGAGAGTGCACAGCTCTGAGATAAAGCCCCGCTGTGGACCTCCACCCTCTGAGGGTTTTAAAGGAGACACAGCTCTGATCCCGAGGTGGAGATTTGCACTGTTTATTCATTTCTGATGTTTATTTAAGAAAGAGTTTAATGTTTAAAAGCCCTTTCATTGCATTAACAAAGAAATAAGAGAAAAACTAAGCTTCACCTGCTTTTCCTCCACACACTCTGCCCCTAAAACTGCAGCTCAACACCAACAGCTCTTTAATTCAGTGTCAGAAACATCAAGCCTTCACTTCTGAGGGATATTTAACACTAAATTCCTCAACACACTGCGTTCACACTGCCCTCCAACCCTCCTTTTAACAGAGAGAGAGAGAGAGAGAGAGAGAGACAGGTCTCATTCCCCTTTCAGAAGAGCGCAGAAAATTCAAACAAATAATTAACAATGAACTGATCAACGCCGTGAAATAAAACTGTTTCCTAAACGTAGAAGCGAAAGAATAAAACAGAGAAAAGTCACAGAAAAAGGGAGAGAAGGGCAGAAAGAAAGAGAAGGACACACTTTTCTCGCTCACCTTTAGAAAAGTGCAGCGAACTCAGGAGCAGACTCCAGCAGCGGGGAAATCCGCACTAATCCGGGAAGAATAAAGACGTGCTCTCGCGTTAATCCAGCTCCAGAAAAACTCCGCACGAACAAGAATGGAGAGAAGCGAAAGAAAACATGGTGTGGAGGAGTCCAGGAACGAGGGATGAGCTTTCTCTCTCTCTTTTCTCTCTGTCTTTTTCCTCCCTCTGTCCTTCCTCTGCGCTGTGGAATGGAATGCCGCACTGCCTCGCGCTCTGGCTCGAGAGGGAGAGAGTGTGTGAGTGTGAGTGTGTGTCGAGTATGTGTTGGGTGCTCGCGAGAGAGAGAGAGTGTGTGAGCGAGCGTATGTGCAGCCCCTATATGTGCCCGCGCTCCGCTTTGATCCTGCGCCCTGACGTCAGGCCTCATTAGCATATCAAAGCGGACGGTGCGCTCGTCGCAGTGTTGTCTGTTTTTTGCAGATGTTTTTATTTCTTTGTGTGTTTTCAGACGCTTTAAAGTTCAGAAATTAAGTTTGGTTTTATACATTAACTTTATATATTTCCACCTGTGATTATCCCCGGGGTCATTTAGGTTTAAATTAAAACAAAATAAACACACACACACACACACTCACACCAGTAAAACTACATGTGAGTTACTGCACACACACACACTCACATACACACACACACACACCAGTAAAACTACATGTGAGTTACTGCACACACACACACTCACATACACACACACACACACCAGTAAAACTACATGTGAGTTACTGCACACACACACACTCACATACACACACACACACACCAGTAAAACTACATGTGAGTTACTGCACACACACACACTCACATACACACACACACACACCAGTAAAACTACATGTGAGTTACTGCACACACACACACTCACATACACACACACACACACCAGTAAAACTACATGTGAGTTACTGCACACACACACACTCACATACACACACACACACACCAGTAAAACTACATGTGAGTTACTGCACACACACACACTCACATACACACACACACACACCAGTAAAACTACATGTGAGTTACTGCACACACACACACTCACATACACACACACACACACCAGTAAAACTACATGTGAGTTACTGCACACACACACACTCACATACACACACACACACACCAGTAAAACTACATGTGAGTTACTGCACACACACACACTCACATACACACACACTCACACCAGTAAAACTACATGTGAGTTACTGCACACACACACACTCACATACACACACACACACACCAGTAAAACTACATGTGAGTTACTGCACACACACACACTCACATACACACACACACACACCAGTAAAACTACATGTGAGTTACTGCACACACACACACTCACATACACACACACACACACCAGTAAAACTACATGTGAGTTACTGCACACACACACACTCACATACACACACACACACACCAGTAAAACTACATGTGAGTTACTGCACACACACACACTCACATACACACACACACACACCAGTAAAACTACATGTGAGTTACTGCACACACACACACTCACATACACACACACACACACCAGTAAAACTACATGTGAGTTACTGCACACACACACACACTCACATACACACACACACACACCAGTAAAACTACATGTGAGTTACTGCACACACACACACTCACATACACACACACCAGTAAAACTACATGTGAGTTACTGCACACACACACACTCACATACACACACACACACACACCAGTAAAACTACATGTGAGTTACTGCACACACACACACTCACATACACACACACACACACCAGTAAAACTACATGTGAGTTACTGCACACACACACACACTCACATACACACACACACACACCAGTAAAACTACATGTGAGTTACTGCACACACACACACACTCACATACACACACACACACACCAGTAAAACTACATGTGAGTTACTGCACACACACACACTCACATACACACACACACACACCAGTAAAACTACATGTGAGTTACTGCACACACACACACTCACATACACACACACACACACCAGTAAAACTACATGTGAGTTACTGCACACACACACACTCACATACACACACACTCACACCAGTAAAACTACATGTGAGTTACTGCACACACACACACTCACATACACACACACACACACCAGTAAAACTACATGTGAGTTACTGCACACACACACACTCACATACACACACACACACACCAGTAAAACTACATGTGAGTTACTGCACACACACACACTCACATACACACACACTCACACCAGTAAAACTACATGTGAGTTACTGCACACACACACACTCACATACACACACACACACACCAGTAAAACTACATGTGAGTTACTGCACACACACACACTCACATACACACACACACACCAGTAAAACTACATGTGAGTTACTGCACACACACACACTCACATACACACACACTCACACCAGTAAAACTACATGTGAGTTACTGCACACACACACACACTCACATACACACACACACACACCAGTAAAACTACATGTGAGTTACTGCACACACACACACTCACATACACACACACACACACCAGTAAAACTACATGTGAGTTACTGCACACACACACACTCACATACACACACACTCACACCAGTAAAACTACATGTGAGTTACTGCACACACACACACTCACATACACACACACACACACCAGTAAAACTACATGTGAGTTACTGCACACACACACACTCACATACACACACACACACCAGTAAAACTACATGTGAGTTACTGCACACACACACACTCACATACACACACACACACACCAGTAAAACTACATGTGAGTTACTGCACACACACACACACTCACATACACACACACACACACCAGTAAAACTACATGTGAGTTACTGCACACACACACACTCACATACACACACACACACACACCAGTAAAACTACATGTGAGTTACTGCACACACACACACTCACATACACACACACACACACCAGTAAAACTACATGTGAGTTACTGCACACACACACACACTCACATACACACACACACACACCAGTAAAACTACATGTGAGTTACTGCACACACACACACACTCACATACACACACACACACACCAGTAAAACTACATGTGAGTTACTGCACACACACACACTCACATACACACACACACACACCAGTAAAACTACATGTGAGTTACTGCACACACACACACTCACATACACACACACACACACCAGTAAAACTACATGTGAGTTACTGCACACACACACACTCACATACACACACACACACACCAGTAAAACTACATGTGAGTTACTGCACACACACACACACTCACATACACACACACACACACCAGTAAAACTACATGTGAGTTACTGCACACACACACACTCACATACACACACACACACACCAGTAAAACTACATGTGAGTTACTGCACACACACACACTCACATACACACACACACACACCAGTAAAACTACATGTGAGTTACTGCACACACACACACTCACATACACACACACACACCAGTAAAACTACATGTGAGTTACTGCACACACACACACTCACATACACACACACACAAGTAAAACTACATGAGTTACTGCACACACACACACTCACACACACACACACACACACCTGTAAAACTACATGAGTTACTGCACACACACACACACACACACACCTGTAAAACTACATGTGAGTTACTGAACACACACACACACACACTCACACCAGTAAAACTACATGTGAGTTACTGCACACACACACACACACACACACACACCAGTAAAACTACATGTGAGTTACTGCACACACACACACTCACACACACCTGTAAAACTACATGAGTTACTGCACACACACACACACACACACTCACATATGGAAATGTACAGTGTGTGGAAATAAAGCAGAGCGCACCGTTGCTGTGTGTTTACTGTGTTTTATTCGCTGCAGAGGGTCATTAGTTGAAGTTCTGGTGCATTTTATAAACGATTATCTCCGGTGTAAAAAACCCACCAGGAACAGTGTTTGTAGTCGAACAGAACTGTGTTCTCTACTTCTCTTTTCATCAGAAAACCACCAACAACAGACAGGTCTGAGCCGGGGCAGCCGTGGCCTGAGGGGCAGAGGGAAGTGGGGCAGAAGGTCGCTGGTTCGATTCCTGGTCCAGGAGGAGAAAAGAGAGCTAAAGGAACGAAGAACAGAGCTGTATCCTCCTTTAACATCCACGGCTGCACTGCCCTTGAGCAAGGCCCCTAACACCCACCTGCTCCAGGTGTGTGTGTGTGTGTGTCAGAATTATCAGGGAAACTTAACCCCAAACTGAAACACATAAGTAAGGAGTGTGTTGCGCCTCTCGTTCTATTCGTGAAGCTGGACTCTTCAGCGTTTTGGTTAAAAACGCTGTTGTTTTACTGTTTTTAAAACGAGGGAATCACAGACAGAGAGAGAGAGAAAGAGGGAGAAGGAGAGAGAGAGAGAGAGAGAGAGAGAAAGAGAGAGAGAGAGAGAAAGAGAAAGAGAGAGAGAGAAAGAGGGAGTGTGATGTAATTACAGTGTTCCAGAGAAGGACATCGCCGCTGAAACACAACGCTGCTTTAGGTTTGATCTGCTTTGGAAAGAGAAGGAAAGGCAGGAGAAAAGAGGGAAAGAAAGAGGGATGAAAGGTTGTAATAAAGTGAAGGAGAGGTCTGAAGCGCGCTGCAGTGGAGCAGAGGCCCGTTCCTCGAGCGAATGAAGCGTTCACGGTCAGAGGAGGGTCTTAGAGACGTACGGCGTTTAAGCTGTTTTCCTCAGATGTGGTGAGAGATGTTTTTCCTTCATCATCATCATCATCATCACAGCCCTCTCCTCGTGCCTCGTTCATTCTGCAACATTCTTCACGTCTCCAGCTGTTTACCTCGAGCTGGACCAGCTTTTCACAAACGTTTAAAACCCTCACTGCATTCGGACGCTTCTGCTCCAGCTGTGGCTCCGAGACAAAGAGCCTGGGTCTAAACAATTCCACATCTGTACCATGAGCGAGAGAGAGAGAGAGAGATTTAACAGGGTCGGTCGTCCGACCTTCACTAAAAACTGAGATACAGAAGAATTCTAAAGTGAATGGAATCTCTGTGTCGCTGGCCGTCGCTGAGCTCACTGCAGTAAAACCTCAGAGCCCTGAACAGCTTCCAGTTCTTCACATTAATGAACTTTAATAAACAACAGATCAGCTTCACCAGCGCCGTCGGGTCCAGAACCACAGCAGACCCTGCTGACCCTGGGTCCAGAACCACAGCGCTCGGACCCTGCTGACCCCCGGGTCCAGAAGAAACACTCCACACTGAGACGGGTTTAGGCCTCTGATTTAATACAAATATAAAACAATGCTATGACTGTTGATGTTATTATTATTATATTATTGTTGTTATATATTGCATGTTATTGTTGATATTATTGTTGTTTTGTTTTGTGTGATTTTGTTTGTTTTCATAGTAATTATTGTTGTTGGTATTGTTTTGTTAGTTGTTGTAGTTAATGTACTTTTGTTGTGGCCTGAAATGTTGTATTGTTTTAGTGCACGCTCCTGAATAGCAGTTGTGTGTGTGTGTGTACTATGCTGTGTGTATATATAGGACTGTGTGTGTGTGTACTATGCTGTGTATATATAGGACTCTGTGTGTGTGTGTACTATGCTGTGTATATTTAGGACCGTGTGTGTGTGTGTACTATGCTGTGCATATATAGGACTGTGTGTGTGTACTATGCTGTGTGTGTATATAGGACTGTGTGTGTGTACTATGCTGCGTGTATATATAGGACTGTGTGTGTGTGTGCGTACTATGCTGTGTGTATATATAGGACTGTATGTGTGCGTACTATGCTGCGTGTATATATGGGACTGTGTGTGTGCGTACTATGCTGTGTGTATATATAGGACTGTGTGTGTGTGTGTACTATGCTGTGTATATATAGGACTGTGTGTGTGTACTATGCTGTGTATATATAGGACTGTATGTGTGTACTATGCTGTGTGTATATATAGGACTGTGTGTGTGTGTACTATGCTGTGTATATATAGGACTGTGTGTGTGTGTGTACTATGCTGTGTATATATAGGACTGTGTGTGTGTACTATGCTGTGTGTGTATATAGGACTGTGTGTGTGTGTGTACTATGCTGTGTATATATAGGACTGTGTGTGTGTGTGTACTATGCTGTGTGTATATAGGACTGTGTGTGTGTACTATGCTGCGTGTATATATAGGACTGTGTGTGTACTATGCTGCATGTATATATAGGACTGTGTGTGTGTGTGTGTGTACTATGCTGTGTGTATATACAGGACTGTGTGTGTGTGTACTATGCTGTGTATATATAGGACAGTGTGTGTGTGTACTATGCTGTGTGTATATATAGGAGTGTGTGTGTGTGTGTGTGTACTATGCTGTGTATATATAGGACTGTGTGTGTGTGTGTGTGCGTACTATGCTGTGTGTATATATAGGACTGTGTGTGTGTGCGTACAATGCTGTGTGTGTATATAGGACTGTGTGTGTGTGTACTATGCTGCGTGTATATATAGGACTGTGTGTGTGCGTACAATGCTGTGTGTATATATAGGACTGTGTGTGCGTGTACTATGATGTGTATATATAGGACTGTGTGTGTGTGTGTGTGTGTGTGTACTATGCTGTGTGTATATATAGGACTGTGTGTGTGTGTGTACTATGCTGCGTGTATATATAGGACTGTGTGTGTGTGTGTGTGTGTGTGTACTATGCTGTGTGTATATATAGGACTGTGTGTGTGTGTACTATGCTGTGTATATATAGGACTGTGTGTGTACTATGCTGTGTGTATATATAGGACTGTGTGTGTGTGTGTGTGTTTACTATGCTGTGTGTATATATAGGACTGTGTGTGTGTGTACTATGCTGTGTATATATAGGACTGTGTGTGTACTATGCTGCGTATATATATATAGGACTGTGTGTGTGTGTGTGTGTGTTTACTATGCTGTGTGTATATATAGGACTGTGTGTGTGTGTGTGTTTACTATGCTATGTGTATATATAGGACTGTGTGTGTGTGTGTGTGTGTTTACTATGCTGCGTGTATATATAGGACTGTGTGTGTGTGTGTGTGTTTACTATGCTATGTGTATATATAGGACTGTGTGTGTGTGTGTGTGTGTTTACTATGCTGCGTGTATATATAGGACTGTGTGTGTGTGTGTGTGTTTACTATGCTATGTGTATATATAGGACTGTGTGTGTACTATGCTGCGTATATATATAGGACTGTGTGTGTGTGTGTGTACTATGCTGTGTGTATATATAGGACTGTGTGTGTGTGTGTGTACTATGCTGTGTGTATATATAGGACTGTGTGTGTGTGTACTATGCACATACTATAGGAGTGTATAAGCTGGATATGTTGTGTTTGTGTGTGTGTGAGAATGAGAGGGAGAGTGTATCTATACAGTTTGTGAATATAGCGTGTGTGTGAGAGAGAGTGTGTGTGTGTGTGTGTGATGGAGGGACTGCTGCTGATGAACTGTTTGTGTTCAGAGGAAGTACATCGCTACGGTTTCCGTGATAAAGCGCTTCTTTCGTTTATTTAAATGAGCTCGGGGGCGGGGCATGGGGAAGTGGGCGGGGTTAAACACACTTTTATTGAAGGCCGTAATTAAACAGAACTCGGGGGTTTTCTGTAAACGGTCTGTGTGCGTTTATAAACGTTTATTAATTTGTGGAAGTCCTGGGTTCCGATAGCGTTTGTAAACATCATCAGAACCAGAGCAGCGGGCCGAGCCCGTGTTTACTCCGTCTGATTACTCTGTGTATTCACCTCACTCTGATCCCCCATTACTCTCCTCCTTTCTCCTACACTTCTCTCTCTTTTATTTGGAATTTTTGGGATTGTTTAAGCGTGTTTTTGTGTGTGTGTGTGTGTGTGCGCGCTAGTTTTCATATACATTGGAGACAAATTAAATCCTGACTCCTGAAATCTCAACGCCTGACTTTGAGGAGCATTTTTAAGGGTTTACTTCATGAACCTGAAATTCCACTTCCAGATTCTGAATTCCCATGTGATTAATCTCAGGATTAGGTTCAGGATTACGCTCAAAAGTGATTGGATGTGTTCAGAAGCGAGGCGAGAGTGGAGTTAGTGATATGAAAGAACAAGTGGTTTATCTGACGCCGACAGTTTTAGGGGCAACACCAGGTCTATTTTTGTTATGGGTTCCACTTTCTCTGGAACTCCACTTAAGTGTGTGTGTGTGTGTGTGTGTGTGTTCTCAGACTCCTTGTCTTGTAAAAACACAAAGTTCAGAGAGAGAAAGAGAGATTGAGGGAGAGTGTGTGTGTCTCTCAGCAGGAGAAACGTCTCAGCGTCTAATTCCAGAGACTCAGAAGCTCGGAAGCCATTTGTCCCAGAGTCTCCTCTCTGTCTCTGTGAGATCGGACGAGTCTTTCATGTGGCAGATGGAGCAACTTCTCCAAACATCTCCAGCAGACTTCAATCACAGGCAGGTGACTCGTCCTGAAGCCCATAAACCTCTTAGAAACCCTCTCAGGGGACACATCGTTCCACCAGGGGCCCAACAACTACTGCACTGGGCTTGTATATTTATCCAGTTTCTTTCGGTTTGATTTCCACACTTGTGAGCGATTGAAAAAAGGTGGAGGAGACGAAAAACGTGTGAGAAGTGAAACAATGGAGGTCTGTTCTTGAGCCAGACTCAGAAACGGTGGAAGAACCCGTGACAAAAGTTAAAGCAGCGAAAGAAGCCCCTGGACAGAGACTTCTGGAGTGTGTATATGTTCTGGAACACACTCGAGAGGATCTGAATGTTTCCCAAATACCAAGATCAAAGCCCCGGCTCATCTGCCAAGGCACTGTTTAGAGGGTGGATTCAGCAACAGAACCTTTATGATTGGACACCTACTTCTCTTTAAAGCCGTAGCTTTGGCACAAACTCAGATACAACCAGCCGTACCCCGTTACCCCAAATACAGCCGAGACGCACCGGGTGCATCATCTCCATAGTAAGGCATGAAACGCTGTAGGACACACACACAACCGTAAAGTCACCATGCCCAATGCCAAGTGTGGGACAGAGGGGTTTAAAGCCCCTTCTCTGGAGTGTTGGAGCTCCATCTTGTTATTTTTAGGAAGCGTAGGAGTGGGGTTTGTGATCCACAACTAATCACCAGCACCGGCCTCTGACCCCACTGACGTTCACATGGTCGAAAGCCATCAAATCCTCGCAACGATGTTCCAAGAACTGTTACAAAGCCTTCCCTGAAGAAGAAATGAGGGCCAAATTCCTGATTAACGCCCTTCACTTCAGGAAAAATGGAAGGAAAGTGAAGCCTTTGCTGAAATCAAATAACCAGAGGAATGTAGGCCACTGTCAGGAGGCAGGGGCTGTTTAAGGTGGAAGAGCCGTCACTGCTCTGTAGATTTAAAAGGGACCTGGATGGAAGAGTAGATAATTTGTGCCGACCACATCTGTGTCTGATCAATACTCCGTCAGCGGGATTAGAGAGAGAAATCAGAACAGAGCTCCGGGTTTAGGACGAGGGGGAAATATCCGCGGTCTGAAACAGAACCCAGTATCTCCAAAATCACAGAGTAATCCCACTCACCCCCCACCGTTAGAGACAGAGAGAGAGAGACACAGAGAGAGAGAGAGACAGAGAGAAACAGAGACAGAGACAGAGAGAGAGAGAGAGGATTTCCTGAGTTATCAGATTAATCAGAGACCCACATTCTTTACTTCAGGAATTCCTGGGATAAATGATCTCTTATCAAGAGAAATCATCTCAAATCTGGTCAATAAAATCTAATATTTCTCATTCTGAGGTTTCTGTGAGACTATTATAACATTATTCCGCTATTTCGACATGTTTTTAGTGATTTTATCTGGTGAAAGGCTCCGTTGGCAGAGAACTGGACTTGTTTCAGGAAACGAAGCCATAATGAACCTGCCAAAGGAATAAGACTCTTCCACTCTTTCACTTCAAACCCCTAAAACTCCCTGGAAATCATTGGAAAATCTTCTCATTTTTTACAACAATCTCACGGTTGAGAATATCATCGGCATTGACTCGATTTCAGATGTTTTCCTTTAATTGGAGCTCATTTTATTCTGTTCAATGCTCTGGAATGAGAAGGAATTTAATGGAAAAAAAAACATGATTTCATGATTTATTTGATGAATTCTGGCAGAGGTTTTAAATCGCTCTGAAATCAACTCTGTTCAAGTCCAAAGCAAAGAAAACAGTCAAATAAGAACAGAGTAAAATAAATACATTCAAGTGTTGATAGAACAGTCAAATCTCCAAAAGTAAGAATTAATTAGAATCACTTTATTGGCTGCACACAGAGGAAATTGTTCTCCACATTTAACCCAATCTGTGCAGTGAAACACACGTTTACACACACACACACACACACACTAGTGAACACTAGGGGGCAGTGAGCAGTACCCGGAGCGGTGGGGAGCAGTCGGGGGTTAGGTGTCTTGCTCAAGGGCACTTCAGTCATGACCTGCCTGCAATCTTCCTGTTACACGTCCAGTTCCCCACCACCAGGCCATGGCTTAGTTAAATTAGTAGCTGTTTTACTAAAAGAGCGCTTGTGATTCGTCGAACGTTGTTGTGCTTGATCATAATTTGTTGGTGGCACTATTTCACTAGGAAAGCAAGGTGACTTTGAGCTAACTGCTATGTGCCTGAAGAAGGGCTACAGGAACTGTGCTGTAATCTGGATGTAGCTTACAGTTAGATTTACAGTTATGTTTTAGTGATAGCACTGAACAAGCACAAAGATGTGCTTTTTTAAAAAAATGTTTTTGAACTTAGTGTTAAGTTTAGGGTCTAGTTTAGGGTTAGGGTTAACTTTCAGGATATGTTTAGGGCGGGGGGAATTTTAGCGCTGATTTGCCACACTGGGTTGCCAGACATTCACATTAGACACCACAAATATAAACAGTGCACATTTGCTCAATCCTTTCATTGACTCGTTTTTCTGTAACCGCTTCATCCTGATCATAAAACTGTACGAAATCATCTGGAGGGAAGGCAGCGTGCAGCTTACACACAGTGAAATCCTGTGGCAGGTCCAATTCCTCTTCAGGACTTGGAAGACAACTGCAGACCCATCATTCATTAGCATTACATCTAAGATCAGTGCATCCCAAAACACAAAAAACCAGCAGACTGCAGTGGCATTTGCTCGACTGTAACCGTGTCAACCATGCTCTGATTGGTCGGGTTGAAAGAAAGGCTTTTGGAAGCTCTGCTCCTCTGGCTAATATCTAACCACTCTACATAAACACACCAGACCTGTTCTTGTATCCACAAGCAACGCTAGCAGCCCATTCTCACAAAACTATAATCCGTTTCCTGGTTTCTCTCAGGGCTACAGCTCCTTATGAATCAGAGGAGGCTTTGCACAGTGAGCCGCTGAGATTCCTCCAACAGTCTGATAACGTTCACACTGAGGGTCCTCTGTCGAAACCCAGAGCTGTTTTGTTTTGATAGATATTGCATAACGCAGAAATGTCACTTATAATCTCCGGCATGGAAGTCTACGCTAGGCTCGCAGGTTCGGATAAGAAGCTACACCGAGGAATGCCACCTCAAACACTGATAAAATCAACCACAGTTTTGCGCTGAGGTCTGGGGTTCTTGTGTGGGAAGGAACCTAAAAATCCACAGCTGTTTGTTTTGAGAGATTATATGCATTAAATATTTGAAGCTCCACATTTCTACATACTGCACAACTACAGTAGCGCATGTTAGACTAGGGCCTGGATAAGATCATACCATGCTGTGTGCCAAATTTTGGCCAGAGGGGGATACACCCTTGGAGCACGGAATAGTGAACTTCAACCAAAAGTTCTGGGATGAGCCGGAGAGGTGGCTGCGATCCAGAGCTGATCTGGGACTAAATTCCTAGTAAAACCTTTGCATTCAGAAGCAAATTGACAAGCAGGTGTCCAGTAACATGTGGCCAGCGCTGCAAAGAGACCATTTGAAGCTCAACTTTTCTATCAACCCACAAAAGCAGAAAAGGGTCTGCACAGGAAACTACTATGAAATGCTGCCAGATAAGCAGATCATATCAGGCAGCCTCTGGCACTGGAGTTCCTCCGCTGAAGAGAATCCAAAACTGGAGGTTTTTGTATCAGTACGTTATAAAAAGACATAGGTGGGTTACACAGCAAAGACCACCGTGAGGAAACGACCACCTCAAGATCCATTTTCTGCCTAATATCCAACAGCAAACACAGCAGAGAGGGACTGTAGGACACTATGAAACGTTAGCACAGGAGCAGATTAAATCAGCCAAAGTCTGGCACCGAAAGCGGCTACGGCAGAAAGGAAACTCTGAGGAATAATCCTGTCTGTAAACGGGTCCGCTGCCAACCGGCCGGCTCTGGAGGTAGATGTATCCGTTTGCTCTTGGGATGAGTCTCAGAGATACGGGGAGATGCTCCTTTCACACCAGCTTGAGCACTGACAATCAGGCCCTTGTTTTCCAGAGCGAGGGGGCAGCACCGTTTCAGCTCATGGAGGAGAGTACAGGAGTAAAACCCAAGAAAGATCACAGGGGAAGATGGTCCAGATGAACATCTGAAGAGAAACATGGTTCAGAGCCAGTTCTTTTGGAGAAGAAGACTGGTGGGGGGGGCAGGAAAGGGACTAATCCCAGGCTCAGAAAGACAAGGGAAAGGTGCTTCAGCATTTCCGCAAAGTTTAACAGCTCCAGGGCTTTGTTCGCAGGCTTGGCACGAGCCAAAAACAGATGCATTCTTGGGAATCTGAATTCCAAAGGCCGTGAAAGCAACTCAGATTTGCGCAGATTCGGATCCAGATGATATATCTTACAAGGCGTGGATATGGTTTCAGTTGAATGACCCTGCAACCCTGGACCACTGTGCAACATTCCACTAAATAAATCCACCATTTGCTAAGTGCTTTTTAACATAGCGAGCTTATCGTGTGCGTGGGGATCTATTACTTTAGCCGTCGCGAACGCTGAGGAATTCGACTCCTAAATCCATTAGTTATCTTGTTTAAATGTGAACACATGTTCATCTCAGAGTCGCAATGCAGAAAAAATGAGGACACACACACACACACAGAGAGACAGACACAAAAAAATCTGGCTGAAAGATCACACACAAATAACAATTTATTGCTTTTTTGTGGAAAATGGGGCTTGAATCAAATTCTATAGACGAATGGAAAACGCATTGGCCGATGACAGAGGGACAAGATTTTGGCTCATCCCTGCAGTATCCGAGCCTACACTAAATCCTCGGGGAATGCAGCGAACGAGCAATTGTTTTCAGGACAGATCTAAGTGGTTATTCTTCTGGATTTAATACGTCCCCAGAGAGGACACATGCATCATTTTTGATGTGGGTAAATCCTGTACAACAATCGAGCCCTAATCAACAATGTGGCAAGTTTACGGTAAACGCAGAGACTTGTGTAAACCACTTTGATTTCTGTCCTGCAGCTGATGCTCCTGGTAAACTCTCGTCTTCTGCTTGGAAAGTTTTCGAAAATCAATCTCCTGCTCCGTGCAAACAGCGTCCACTCGGTCTTTCACCCTCGCCAAGGCACGATCGCCGTGCTTCACAATTAGCTTAATAGACTCTTCTCTGACTGATTTGTGGCCAGGGGAACTACAGTGTTGTCTGGTTAATAGCCTTATGACGTTGCACTCTAACCTTCCCTACTGCCTTTCTCACAAGAAACGACCCTAAAAAGATCAAAGGCCACTGCCCCGAAGGTGATCCTGGGTCCGAGATTACAGAAAAATGGAAGACGGATGGCCTCTCAGCGAGATCTACAGATCTAACCCTGAAAACAATATTCAGTGATGGATCTGTGGTCTGTGGGTCTCGGGTTAAGGGTTTGCTGCAAATCATCCACATGCTACAGGGGGCCGGGCCCGCTCTGTGAAAGGCAAAGGACAAAAAGCCTAAACAAGCATTCACAGTTAAGAGATTAACCATTAACTTTCTTTAACTCGGGGAAAGAAAAGAGGCCTGTGGAAGGAAGTGCTGGACCAAAGCTGAATTTATGCCAGTGTTTTTGAAAAAAAACAAACAAAGCCATTCACGTGGACACCTTTTGTTTCCACCAACAAGGATCAATACTCCATATGTTACTTTTATAGAGCTTGGGCAAACAACTGTTGTGTTGCACAAACCCCATCATATCTTGCTCAAGTCTGTTTGGGGAGACCTGGAGGCCAAATAACTTCAAGCCCGAGCTCCTATCTGATTAATTCCACATCCAGAAAAATCAGCCCCCTCTCTCATTGATGTGAATAAAACAAGGCATTTGTTTTTTCATGAAGTGCAGGATTGTGAAAGTGTATAAATAAATACTGATCAGTTGCCAAGTTTACAACTTTAAAACTAAGACAAATTTTCTCAATTTTAAAGAAACTTTAAATTACTGCTGCTCTTCTTTATTTCTCTGAACAGTGACCCTTATCAGGGCTCAACTATTTAGGAACTTTGCTGAAATGAACAGATAAGTCATGTCTCTTATTCGCAGTGAAAGGCAAGGCAGAGGCGATGTGTTCTTTTTGTTCACAGTGTTATGAATTCAATTCGAGGGCCTTGTTTCAAGAATCTACAGGTTATAACCTGAGCAAAGCTTTACAAGAGAAGTCGTGACATGAAAAGATTATAATGATGCACAAAGGGATCACTGCAATAGTCAGTGACATCGTCTGATGTTCCAGGTCAGACCGTGATGGGTTACATATGTGCTATACGAAAGGATGTCTTCCCTTTGCCCGCTCCAGCTGCAGGATGTTAGATCATTGATCTGAAAGGACTGGTCCCATGCCTGAAAATCAGATATAAATCCATGGAAAAATTGGCAGAGAGCTCCAGAGCAAGCCAACAGCAAACAGACGGAGAACAAAGTTACAGCCTTTGAGCTCGACGTTACAGGATGCTAAGGGAGTTGAAAACGTCTCGGCATACAAAATGAGCAAAGTCACAGTTTCAGAGCACTGGAGATAGAGGAGCTTAGAATGGCAACCAGATGAACGTGCAACCCACTACAAAGCCAAGCCTGCCATCTGGTGGACATTTTCACAACGTGCTTCCAAAGTCCTGAAGGCCTGAATCAAACGAGAACCAAAAGAGAGTTTCATTTAAATCCTTTTTATTTATTTTAGTCAAATATATATGAACACTTCCTTCATGAGGAGGGCTTCTGGGCGAGAATGTTTACAGAAATCAATGCATCTAACTCAAACTGCAAACAAAGTAAAACATCGACATACAATGGAACGTAGCATTTCAGTTTGTGCCGTGGGATGGACCTTGTGATGTGATGCGGTCGTTTTCATGTAATTCATGGGTTTCTCGATAAAACGTGGGTACCTTGCCTAAACGTGTCCTTGCTAGTAATGTATCTTACAGGATTTACATGACAAAAAAAATCCTTAAAAGTTCCTGAAGATGCTGGAAAGCTTCCAAAAAGCCTGGCTTGAAAGCATATTTTTCAGACATCCTATGCCTCATGCTCCAAGAATCAGGGTGTTTTGCATAAAGGCACAAAAGCATTAGAGCCTTTCGAGGGCAAATATATATTTATATATATATTTTTGGCAAGACATTGGTCCCAATAGGCAGTCCTCTTTCTCATATACCACATCACAAACAAGTAAAATAAAAGACAGAACAACAACAACAAAAAAAAACATAATTATTAGATTATACTTAAAGTATACAAGTCTAATTCATTTTTCTATTAAAAAAAGCCTACTGAAACCTATGCTCATATCTGAACAGTAAGAGGTGGATACAGTGGGTCGCTCTCCGAGGACTTCAGCAGTATATGACACCCGAATGAAAAGGTTTACGAGCAGTTTAAGGGAAACCTCTACAAAGGATACAGCACTGGTAAGTTTCTCTGCGGATGCTTTACAAAGTCCAGCAGACCCTTCTTTCCCTGTCGAATTAAAGCCTCCCTTCTGCAGCAGGGCAGGACCAGAAGGAGCTGGAGGACGACCTCAATGTTGGGGAAAGATTTCATCTCTGAGATTTTGAGGCTGTCGAGGACAGAACTAGCAAGAGACTGATGAGGAGCCGTGCCATCCACCCACCTTTGCCTCCATTTTTGCAGCTCCGCTTTTAGAGAACTCCGTTCAGGCAGATCTCCCCAGCATACCTTAAAATCGTCAGTGTCCGTGCAGCATCCTTCCATCTTGGATACGACATAAGGCACAACCTGCATGCAGCGAAGGGCTGATAGAACCTGGTCAGAGAAAAGCTCCTTCATCTCCTTGATTGTGTGCTCTATCGCCCCTTTGCTCACAACCTCCCTATAGTGCACAATCAAGGGTTCTCGTGACGTGTGGTCAACATCAATCTTCAGCTTGGAAGAGAGTACCACTGCCTCTTGGAACCACGTCTGAAGATGACAGTCGACGTTAGCCCCCATATCACTCAAAGCAAAAAGGAGGTCAGGCAGGCTGTTCACAGCTTGATACAAATCCAGGGATCCACCCTGGAGACTCTGACTGAAAGGTTTGGTGAGGCTCAAGATGTTTTTGTTGATCACAACTGACAGGATGAACTGAAAACTCTGGAAAATGCTGAGGAAGTTCACAGCCTCCGTTCTTTCTGCTGCGCTGTCGAGACTTTCCGTCAGCTCATTCAGACAGAGCGTGATGGCTTCTATGATCTCTAACGTAAACTCCAAAACATCATGGCTCTCCTCCCAGTGACATCTGCTTAGCTTATCTCTCAGTTCAGTGTGCTTGCTTTCATCTTCCCAGAACAGGGACATGACTATGTTTTGTAACTTGGCCTGTTTCTCGGCATCCTCTCTCAACCAGTGGAGGGTTCTCTCCACCCACTTGAAGCTCTCTGTTATTTCAATGACTGTAGATGATCTGGAAAGCCATGTGTTCAGAGACACAGAGGAGCTGAGAGTGCGAACAGCTTGTGGGTACCTCTGAGATAACAACGATGCCACTGCTCTCATCTGTGCACCTTCAAAACCCACAGAGAGGAAGCTCTGCCCTCGACAGCAATCCAAGTTCAAGCCACAGTTCTCAGAAAGCACTCTCGTCACAGAATCCACAAATCTATTAATGTTTTTGTCAAGGGGAACCACAAACAACACATCCTCGAATAGAGTCTGCTTTTCAAAGTAGCGAATCCCTACAGGAATGTATAGGTGACCTTCGATTTCCACCTGTTGTTCAAATATGATGGAGAAGAACTTTGACTTTGCACATTCTCTGAGAAGTGCCTCTTGTGCTCTGCTGTCATAGAAAGACAAAACTGTGTTATGGGTTAGAGCACCACCATGGGTTTGATGATGTTTATCTGGACCTGCTGCTTGTGTGACGACTTTTGTTTGAGCGGTGCCATCTTGAGATACTGAGCAAGATGGTTTGACACCATCTTGAACATTTATTTTGGCTTGGTTGGTAACGTCTTCAGCTGGAATTGTACTAATGTCTGGACTAATATGCAGTGCTGCAGTTTCTTGACTTGTGATGTTTCGAGTGGTCATGGTAGCAGGGTAAGCACCATTTTTAGAGATTAGGGGTTGAATATCTTTGTGACCTTGACCTTCAGGGCTAACGATACTAACATGATCTACAGCCTGACCTTTGGACTGACTAGACTCATCCTCAGCAGCAGTGCTAACAGGCAGCCTGATATTCTGGGCTGCTGATACGGGCTCCACAGAGACATCCTGGTCTGCTGTAACAGTTTCCATAGCAACATCCTGGACCCCTTTGTCAACTTCCATTGTGACATCCTGTGCCACTTCTTGAGTTTCTACCACAGCCTCCATGTCTACATCCTGGACCGCTACTGGTTCCATAGACTCACTTACAGATGTGGCATCAGTATGCATAGTGACATCCTGGGCTACAACTGTTTCTGAGGACACACCTTGGACCATTACTACATGCTCTGCGGCAGCCTGAGTTTCTTCTGCAACTTCCATTGCAACATCTTCAGTAGCCGTTACATCCTTTGTTGTAACTTCTGCAACAGATTCTGTGATGCTGAGATATCCTGAAGGAACACACTCCACATTATCATCTTTGACTTCTCCCAGGGGCTCCACTGTATCACCTTGGACGGTTGTTACAAGTTTTGTGGTGTTCTCATGCACAGCGGTTCTTGTTGGTTTTATGAAAACACCCTGATTTTCTAACATGGGCTTTACACCAGCACACTGGGAAGGACTACTCAGTCCAGGTGTCATGTCCTGGTTTTCTGTTGTGGATTCCATGGGGATACTATGGGTTTCTACTGCAGGTTTTGTGGGAATGTCTAATGCAACTGCTATGGGTTCTGAAGTTACATGTTGTTCATCTAATTTAGACTCTGGTACAGACTCTGAGGCTGATGTTACAGGTTCTTCAGAGGGGGATGTGGTTGCTGCTCCAGGTTCTGTGGTCACATTCTGAACATCTGCTTTGGGTCCTGCAGGGATGTTTTGAATTTCTGATACAGGTTCTGTGTGGGTATCTAGGATGGCAGTTTTGGGGGTTGTTGTAGCATTTTGCACATCTGCTCCATGCTCTTCTACAGGTTCTTTGGGAATATCTGGGACTGATGTTACAGGTTCTGCAGGGCTATGTGTGATGGCTGCTCTGGGTTCAGCAGTGACATTCAGTGCAACTGCTTTAGGATCTGCAGGGATGTCCTGAAATTCTGATTCAGGTTCTGTGTGGGTATCCATGCCAGCTGCTATGGGTTTGAGAGTAGCATTATGCACATCTGCTCTGTGCTCTTCTACAGGCTCCTCTGGGATATCTAGGACTGTAGTTGTTGTTTCTGTGGTGACATATAGGCCTGCTGTTATGGGTTCTGAGGCAATGTTTTGGACATCTTCTCTGAACTCTGCAGGGATCTCCAAGACTGCGGTTAAAGGTTCTGTAGTGAAAGCTTGATCATTTGCTGTGGACTGTATAGACATACTTTGGGTTTGTGATGTGTCCTCAGTGGCATAACTCACTACTTGTGATGTGGGCTCAATGGCAACATCCTGAGCTACCGTTGTAGGTTCAACACAAGTTTCCAGCAGTGAAACCAAGGGTAAAGTTTCAGGCTCTATGGCCACACCCTGAGAAACTGTAGTTCCCAACACAACATCTGGTGCTGCTGCTGCTGCCTGTTGGACAGTGACAAACTGTGCTTTTACTGGTTCCATCGAGACATCCTGTGATGTTACATGTTCTTGGGTTTTATCTAGGATTTCAGTTGTGGGATCAGTGTGAAGATTTTGAGCTGCTGCTGCAGCTGGCTCAATACTGATTCCCTGGGCTGCTGTGTTAGGTTCAGTGACTTCATGTTTAATTTTCCCAAGCTCCTCTGAAGTATTACTGGCAAGAGGTTTATCCTCTGTATTGAGCTTATGGGATGTTTCTGATAAATCTAGTGGGAAATCGTCAGATGCAACTGAATCTGTTGTGATATCTTGATCTGCCATTTGTGTTTCAGGATTTGCGAGATCCATGGGGAATTCTTGGGGTGCGTCAAGAGGCTCAGCAGCAACATGCTCGACTGCCAAGTCTGTTTCTGCTTCTGTGACAGTACCCTCTACTTCCTCTGGCAGCTCCATGGGAACATCCTCAGTGGCTGACTCAGGATCAGTTGTGACAACCTCAGCTGGAACCTCTGGTACATACTCTCTGGCAGCATACTCTGTTTCTTCTGAGAGGTCCATGGGGGTATCTTCGAGTGCTGAATCAGGGTCAGTGTTTATGTCCTGAACTTCTGCTTCCCTTGCAGTTTCTGGGGATATGTCTTGAGATGCTGGTGCAGATGGTTCAATAGTGATCCCCTGGATGGCTGGGAAAGGTTCTGTTATAATATTTGAAATACTGGGAATGGTAGTAACCTCTGTATTGGCATCTGGGGTTGTTCCTGATAAATCCAGGGTATGTTCAAACTGAACTGACTTTACAGGGTCTGTAGCCACACTTGGAGCTTCTACTACAATCAGAAGTTCTGAGGTTATGCCTTGTGCAGCTGAGGATGTCTGGGTAATGCCCAAAAGCTCTGTGGTAACTCCTTGGGCTGCCAGCTCTGCTGCTTTTGCAAACTCCATGAGAACGTCCCCAACTGCTGAATCAGGTTCTGAAGCAACATGTTGGAGGTCAGGCTGGCTGCTAATGTCTTGTGTTGCTGGAATTGTTTCAGTGACCTCCATAGCTGCTGGGTCAGGCTCTGAGGTTACTACCTGAGCTGCTGTTACAGGCTCGAAGCCTGCACCATGAGCTTCTCTTACAGGCTCTGAGGAGATGACTTCTGCTGCTGCTGGGAGTGCCACAGGACTAACTCCTGACACTATATTAAACCCTGTGGTGACATTTTGTGCTGGCAGCTCTGTTACAGGCTCTGTGGCAACAACTTGCAATGCTTCTTCAGTATTACTGGAAGATGTCACAGGTTCTGTGGGGATATCCTGGGCTGTCACGTTTGTCAGAGCCTCCGTGACACTCTGGTCTTCCACTTCAGCCAAAGGTTTGGGAGTGACACTCTGGGCTTCTGTTTCTATGAGAGCATCTGTAGTGACACACTGGGCTTCTGTTTCTACAAGAGCATCTGTAGTGACACACTGGGCTTCCGTTTCTACGAGAGCCTCTGTAGTGACACTCTGGGCTTCCGTTTCTACGAGAGCCTCTGTAGTGACACTCTGGGCTTCCGCTTCTACGAGAGCCTCTGTAGTGACACTCTGGGCTTCCGCTTCTACGAGAGCCTCTGTAGTGACACTCTGGGCTTCCGCTTCTACGAGAGCCTCTGTAGTGACACTCTGGGCTTCCGCTTCTACGAGAGCCTCTGTAGTGACACTCTGGGCTTCCGCTTCTATGAGAGACTCTGTACTGACACTCTGGGCTTCCGCTTCTACGAGAGCCTCTGTACTGACACTCTGGGCTTCCACTTGTAGAGCCACTACTCTATCACCTTGTTCCTCTGTTGTGACAAGCGTACATGTCGAAAGAGATCCTGTGGTGATACTCTGCACAGGTTCTTTGACATCCTTGGTAGATGTGGTTGGTTCTGCAGTGAAATCCTGGGTCGCAGCTGCTGTTACAGTCCCTATAGTGTCACTCATCGCTGCCAATTCTATCAGAGCTTCTGCTGTTACACAGTGCACTACTGATGTTACGTCCAATGTGACAACCCTATTTGCCATTACAGACTCCGTGGAAACATCCTGGGCTGTTACTTTAGGTTCTTCTGCAGTTTCCTGACCTCCTGCTTCTTGGACAGATGTGCTTACTGCAGATAAACGTTCAGCTGTCGACTGGACCACTATGTCGACAGGAGTGTAGACCTGCTCCTGCTCTACTGCAGTTGAAGCATTTGTCTCAATGGCACTATCAGCAAGAGTTACAGTGTGGTCTGGGGCAGCAGGGTCCAGTCCTGGTGACACAGGAAAAACACAAGTGAAGCTAAACTTATGGTAAAATGTTTATTACAAGATATCTGAAAGCAGATGGTCACTCTGAATTGTTGTTTCAGGTTTATCTGTGGTGACTAGAGTTGTGGCTTTTGCAGCCTCTGTAATGCCAGTACCATTAGTCTCAACTGCCCATACAACCCCAAACAGCTCTGAAGAAATGTGGAGTGATTCAACAACAAATCCAAAAGCATTGCTAAGCGTAGCTAAACATAACACTTTAATCATTTTGAAAAGCATAGGTCAGGTGGAGAATGTGGAAATCATAACTGTAAATTAAAAAAAAAAATTAAAGTACAGGATCACAGCATCTAGCCACAGACAACACACGAAGACAAGCAGACAGCTCAGAAAAATATATGGAAATTCAGAAATGCAAAAAATATAGTAGGTGCACTACTGTCAGGGTTATTCCCTTCAATTTCACTTTTTAAAATTCTCCCATTTCATTACTTTTTTTTTTTCCCATACAGTATTTTAAGTTAAAATCTCTGCTACAAAAGGAGGGTCAAAAAAGTTACAGCATTTCCAGATTCTGGAGGTTAGGATCTAGAAAATCCAAAAAATGTTTGGCGTTTCTGGATAGCAGCAATCCCCCCATTCTGAATTTTTTTTGTTTTTTGGGAGGAGAAAACTACGTAAAAATATACATATATATTTCAGGCTGTAAATTTACCAATATAAACCAAACTTAACCACTCACCAATATTAATTCTCATGTTGTCAACATTCTGCTTCATCTGTAATTTTAAACACAAAAACAAGTTTATATAGATTAGGAAAATAGTGTGTTTAAAATGAAGACTGTGTAAAACACTGTACAGATTAAAAATACAAACCTGAGAAAGAAAGCCATGACATTCTGGGTCAATTTCCATGCACCTGGCCATCACTTCCTCCAAAGCTTGCAGCGTTTGCCGATGCATAAGAAGCATCACTGTGTCTGTTTTATTTCCAGTGCAGATATTGCCACTCCTGAGGAAGGTCCTCAAAGAGTTAAGGGTAGTCTTCATCAGATCACACTCCATGCTTATACTGGGTAGCACGGCTACAATCTTAAGAAGAGTAGTAACATTAGGGAGACTTTTAGCCTCTGGATGGTGAAGAGTTTCCGAGATGGAGGCCGGTGGGGACGAGTCTTGGTATTTCTCTCGCCAGGCTGTGGCCCAGGCATTTATGTCATCTTCTACTGTGTCTGGCTCAGGAACATCACTGTGATAGATGGTGTAGAGTTTATCTGTTGCCTCTGGAAGAATAGGCAGAGGGTTGCAGGTGGGTAGCAGCGAGAGGACTTTGAGTGCTTTCAGGTGACAGTCTGAAAAGTTAAACTTCATTTCATCAATCAATCCACTCAGTACCGGTATACTGACTGTTTCTCTGTAGCAAACCTCAGCCGACTCAAAGCTACCAGCAAAATCTGGATAGGTCAATCCACCAGCAACTTTCGCAGAGAGATGTGTTGCCTCCTCAAACCACGTAATGTGAACTGCATTTATGTTCTCCAGCATCTTATTAAGGGACTCCATTATGAGAGGTATCTTCTCCAGTTCGCAGATGATATCGGCTGGATTTCCACAGCGGAAAACTGTGCTACAGTTACGTAGTGGGGCACAGGCATTTTTTAAGATCACAAGTGGAATGACAAAATCAGACTCCCTGATGGCAGTGGAGAGGATGAGGGCCTGGATTGACATGCTATTACTCCATGTACCACTTGCATTGTTGCTGACAGAGTCCAAGCAACTGAGGACTCCATCCAGCATGTCTACCAGAATGTCAAAGAAATCTTCTGTCTTTTTCCACTTCGACAAACATGTCTCTGGGACCTCTTCAAGAGCTTCACGAGGAGTACTCAACAGACCCTCCATAGTCTGAGAAAGCTCCGTATGCAATCTTGGTGACTGATCAAAGAAAAGCAGCAGGTCCTCCACCACTCCAAGAACCTTTGTGATAGGCTCATTGTGAAGGCTTACTGCCAGCCAATAGGCAAGTCCACAGGACTCGCTTGGTGTGTTGACGGCGAGAGGATAGCTGGCCAAGAAGTCCAGTGACACTTTTCTCAGACTCTGACTACTAGCCCCCATACACATAAAGGACTGGCCACGACAGTAGCCCATCTGGAGTCCCCACCCCTCTGTGAGAATGTCTGAAATATCCTTAGCCTGAACATCTGCTTCAGAATTTTCCTCAAAGGGCATGAACCCAAGGAGCTCCACTTTAGGTGTGCAATCATCAACATACCTGACAAAGACAGGAATGTACCTTTTGTCCTCCACAAACACTCCTTTATCAGTGATAATGGAAAAGAACGGAGACTCCTGAACTTCAGAAAGGATTGCTTCCCTGGTGGACTTAACCACGTTCTCCAGTATTTCCCCATCCGATAAGCACTTGATGTTCTCCTGACTCCAGTGACATGAGCTAAGCTCTTGAATGATGCCGTCTTGCTCCTCCTTCGGGAGATCTGAAAACAGGCAGTTTCTCCGAGCCATTCTGGCAGCAACTCTAAAGACTTTTTCACTGCTTTGAAGATTGTCTGCAGGTTTGACAGAGTGTCCATTTTCATCCAAAACCTTTGTCTGCTCTTCCTCAGTAACTGCTGCAGACACTGGCTGGGTGTCCATTTCTTCTACAGCAGCTTTGCGGTTACCTACATAGAAGAATAACTCTGATCACATTTCAGTGACAAGATTTGATGTGTTATTTAACATAACATTTTTACACACACCCAAACACACACTGCAGGAACTGAGGGAACGTACCTTCTGCCTTTACCTCCTTACAGTCTGGGAATATTTCATATATTTTATCCTTGGGAATGATCTGTGGTTTTAAAAAGATAAATATAAGATTAAATATCAAAAACAGCTCACAGGATTAAGACATAAAAATTAAAGATGCAAAGATGTCAACTACCTGCAGAGAGTCCAGATACTCTGCTTCATCTGTGTGGTTGTCTACTGTAAAACAAGGGAAAGCGCACAAACAGAACAGTTTCGAGAACATTTTAGATAAAATAAGATTATCCTTCATTTGTCGCACAGTAGGGAAAACAACATCTTTTCTATAAGTAGTGGACAACACAACACGCTGAGATACATCTGGTTTATGGTCAAGTTTTCTGTAAACAGATTCTCAGGAAGCAACATAAGATAGATATTAGAACCATAAATAAATGGAAAAAAAATGTACATAACAACACACCTCCGTCCTTTGCTTCAGAATATTTCAGGAGGGTTTTGGACTCTTTGTCCTGTGAGAAAAACAATATGAAATCATCACTAAAGGAGATTTACTTGTCCAGTCATTACTGTTAATTTATTTTACTAATAAATATATTATGCTTTAAACTAAGATAAATAAATACATTACCAGGCAGATGCCCTCTAGCGTCTTTGGGGTGAGTTTCAAGCACTGAGTGACCATCCTGTCCAGATCCCTGTTAAAGTTTGCGCCCACTTGCAGCATGGCCAAACATGGAGACCTGTCCTTGGCGTAGGTTTCCCTCAAGTAGTCTTGAAACATTTTATGGTGTTTCACCTCTCCACAGTATTCCAGTGCAGTGCTTGGCAAAACACACATGATCTTCAGAAGCGTGTTAATGTTGGCAAAGTACTGCATGAGTGGTAGGCGAAGGGTTTGAAAAATAGTGTCCGGGATAGTTGGGGAGACCACTTTGGTCTTCCATTTCACCTTCCAGCAAGACAGTTCTGTGAAGAAGTTTTCAGGGTCTGGGAGGTCACCGATATACAAAGGAGGCTTTGATTTCAGGCTTTCAAACGTGTAGCTTACAGTCACAGAACATGGGACGAGGGACAAGAAGTTGAGTGCCTCTTTGTGGTCATCTGAGAAATGATCTTTAACAGAGTTGATCAGGTGGTCAACTAAAGGGAGACTGACTGCATCCTTGTAGTATCCACCTGGCTTTAGGAGACTGTCCCTTGGGACCACGACAGCATCAGGCACTTTAATCTGCACACCGAGGTTTTGACCAAAGGCACAGGCTTCATCAAACCAGTTCTGGTGGAACACTTTGATGTTGGTCTTGACTCGATTAAGAGTGGCTACAATGCCACTGATCTGGCAAAGCTGCGAGGCAGCACTAAAGTGATCTTTCTGAAGCGATGCACTCAGCTCCCTCGTGAAGGACGAGACGTTCTTCAGGGCAACTAAAGCTACAATGAAGTCAAAGTCCCGAATCATCTGCAGGAGCTTCTTGGCTTGGTTGACCACTGCTAAACTCCAGCTTTCTGGATTGCTGCTCTGGAAGGACTCTAAACACTGTGCTAAGGGCTCCAGTATCTGAGCAAAGACATCATAAGAGTCATGCTTCTCTAGCCAAGAAGAACAAAAATTCCCTTGAAGGTCATGGACTTTCTCATAGCTTTCCCTCAGACCAACAGCTAGGACTTGGTCCAGCTCTTTTTCCAGGTCTGGCATGCTGCTGAAAAACAACACCACCTTATCTAACGTATCGATGGCTCGACTGACCGAGGACACAGGCACAGACCTTGACCACCATGTGTTAAAAGAATAACAAGAACAGTGAGTGCATATTGCGAGTGGATGTGTCTCTTGTACTTTGCAGGCGAAAGCCTTGAGTTTGTAAGAGACCTCCCCTGAACCCAAATAAGCCTGGCCTCTGCAATTTCTCAAGTCAAGGTGCCACTCTTTGGTGACGATGTCGAAAAGATGCTCACACATAGACTCTGTATCAAGACTTGCATCCACAAACCCCATCAGTTCCAGTCTCATAACGTCAAAACTATCCACAAACCTGAGAAACAAGGGGAGGAAATCTGCTTCTCCCATCTTCACAGCTCGATCGATGAACAGGGAGAAGAAGGAACTTCCCACTTCGGAAAGAATCCCCTCACGTACCACGTCCTCACACACTTTCAAAACTTCATTCATTTCTGATTTGGTCACATACTCGACCTCTCCCTCAAGACCACCCTGAGACTGCCGGCTTTGGCTGTTGCAGGCTGCAGTGATAGCTGCCTGCAAGGCTGATTTTAATGCCTCTTTATCAGCCCCCGTGCAGTCAGCCGGTTTCTGTCTCTCCATCTCCATGTCCAAGGTCATTTCTCGCTGCTCTTCCATCTCTTGATTCGAGACATCATTTGCGTTGTTTTCAGTTGCTGAAGATAGAAATAAAATAAATGAGAATCTAACAGGGATAACAATAGGGTAATGGTTATTTATGCTAATATGAACAAACATTTTACATCCATGTAAGCAACAAGAGAGTAAGGCAGAATAGCAATGGAAAATACTCAAGAGCTGGATGTTACGGCCAAAATTTTGTATACAGTATATTTCTTTATCTTTTGTCAAAACAATATAATTCGGATGCCAATATGAACAATAAAAAAGACACAGAAAAACAGCCAAGAACTGAAAGCAACATGACATCATCAGCAAACAAATACCTCTTGGCTTTGTCAATATTAATATTTTTAAACTTTAACATCAGTCAGTGATAGATGCTGTAAATAATGTATATGGAAATATTGAAATATGTTTAAAAGTCATTATATTATTAAAACATTTCATATTGCGCTATATATTGACACTGAATTATTGCTCATATTGCCCCATTGATACTGAATTATCTAGCGTGGCTATTGTGGTTTAAAACGCTGATTACACATTTTTTTTTTTTTTTACATTTTGTTATTGATGAAACATCTTAAATCTCATAAATACTCATGACTGTGTGTTTCCACTCACTCTTCTCGCTTCTCAGATGTTTAGAGACTTTTTCTTTGTGAATGTGCACACAGTTGGCTTGTATGGTTTATGACCACAGAGAAAAGTTTCTATAGTCATTCAGCCAAACAAGAGGTCTCTTGCTAGGTTGAACATGTAATATGTAAAGCATTGCGTCGTCTAGCAACTTTTCAAGCTACTTTCCTCTGAAAAGAGTTGACAACACTATGTAATAAAGTCATTACTACTAATACTACACTACAGTCAGGAAAGATGCCAGAATGTGTTTTTACCTTCAATATAATTACCATTATACATAAACACAGATATCAGCATTATAAAAACCAAAAATTGGTCTCATAATCTGTGCTATAAAATTATCTGATGATGCTTTCTACTTTGAATATTACCGTGTTGGTAAAGGAGTTTATATTTTTTTTCCTGAAGTAAAAACGCACTTATTCCATGAGAATCAGACTTCCTGTGAAACAAACTGGACTTAGAATTTTTAATTATGAGATTTACCTGATGGTTGAACTTCCATCACATCATCCTGAGAAAACAGACAGAATTAATTGTGTGAATATTATAAATGTAATAAATAATCAATTAACAAATACCAAATTAACAATTAAACATGTGGCACGCAAACACATCACCCTCCTCTACTAAACTAATTATACCATCGGTAGCAGTTCTGAAGTCCTCATCTCTTCACACAAAATAATCTCTTTCTGAAGGTGAATGATCTGGAGCTTCTACCATTTCACTCAATGTAAAACAAAAGACCCCAGAGTTTTTTGTGGTCTGCCTAGGTCTGGGTGGTTCTGATTTTGTGCTGTGTCTTCTGTAGATGGCAGGCATTTCAAAATAGCCTTAATCTAAGTCTCCCCAATCAGCGCTGGACCCGTGTTTATGTGAGAGCGCAGAGACGAGGTTAAACTCAGCAAAACAGACACAACGAGCGCTGAGAAATAAGAGCACTGAGTAAAAACGGAGAAGAAAGAGAACAGAGTGAAAACGGCTAAAAACCAGAGCTTCTGCTCCTCGCTCCTCACTGCTGTGCGCTCGGGGTCGGGGTGAACAGTGAGCGGCTCATTATCATTTAAAGGAACAGGTGCTGAAAGCGGGCGTTCTGAACAGGGGCTGTTTACACAGGGGGAGAACAATGCTGTGGGGCTCGTGGGGTTTGGACCAAAGCAGGTCACAGACGTTTCATTAAGAAACAGAACTGTGTTCCACTGTGGAGAAAAGAGGGCATAATATCCCCCTTTAAATATCAATAACAAGTTACACAAACACACAAAGACCACTGTGTTAGACCTATATTATTCCACATTAATAAATAAATTCCTTTACCTTATGAAGTAGCTGGATTATGTCTGGGTGACTCTCCACATACGACTGCACCATATCCTCAATGTTGAAATGTACATCTTGATTGATGTAAACAAATGCCATGTTGCACAGCCGTTTCTCTGCTGGCACTTCCTTCATGTAGGAATGGTACCTGTTGAGCACCATGTCATACTGACCGTAGACCTCTGCATCAGCGTTTATACAAGGAATGGAACCCAGGACTCTGAGCAAGCTTTGGACATTGGGATAAAAACCAATATCTGGGATTTTTAAAGTGGCGAAAACACTTGTGGGCAGGATTCTCCTCTTGCTTGCGTGCCTCCATTTCACCTCCCAGCAACCCAGCTCATCATAGAAGGAATCTGGACGGGCCAAGTTATTCAGATTAGCATCTGCAACCTTGTCTTTCCGGATGCTGAAGTTGTGGTCAGCCATGTATGATGGCACCAAAGACAGCCATCTCAATATTCTGACCATCTCAACGCCCAGGACCCTCTTAACTTCATCGATGAGGTACTGCAGGATCATCTTGCTCAGGGATTCCCTGTAGTAGTCCTCTGCTGAGGGCAGGGGCTGTGCCTCGGCATCACCATTGGTGGCAGTGTCCACCGGAATAGTGACAGCAACTCCCAGTTTTTTGGCTCGACCCACTGCATCCGAGAACCACTTTCTGTGGAAAATAGGAATCTCCTGCAAGTGTTTGTTGAGCAGCTTTAAGGCATTGGAGATTGTGTATTGCAAAGTACTGCTGATGCTGATGATCCCTCTCAGACTCGGGTTCAGGATGCTCACGCAACACAAGGTGTTCTTCAGTACCACCAGGGAGATGATGAAGTTGAAGTTCTTCAGCTTGTCCTTAAGCTTGAGCAGCTGCTCTACGACAGCTGTGTCCACATCTGATAGAGCACTGGTGCACATCTCACCAATGCTGTTCAAAAGAGGTTCAAGGATTTCCAGCATGGTCTGGAAGGCGTCCGTGCCGTATTCCCAGTTGTTCTGGCAGGCCTCTTTTACCCGATCCACTTCTCCTTTGATGTGACTGTATGCTAAGGTGATCTTGGAATGAAGCTTTCTCATGAGTGTCTCAGACTGGCGCAAGAGGGCAGCAACCTCTTCTACGGTGTCCACAACTTCCTGGATGGAGAGGACCGGCAACGACCGAATCAGCCACATGTTGAAGGCATAAGGGTCACTGGGCGCAAGTACGACCTGAGGGAAGTCCCTCAGCATCCGACAGGAGAACTCTTTCAGTTTCTGACACAAGCTACCTGTGGTCAGGTAAGTGAAACCTCGACAGTGCTCCATCCTCAGTCCCCATTTGTTGCTAATCTCGGACACAAGCATCCGGAAGAGATTGTCTGTGTCCATGTCACACGGCAGGAATCCCATCAGGTGCTTCTGTGGAAAGCCATCAACGGAGACTGTGCGGATAAACACCGGGATCTGATCCTTGCCCTCAATGTTGGTCTTGTCTAGGAGAATAATGGAGAAGAAGCGAGCCAAACGCAAACTGTTGCGGATTTCCTCTCGCATCACAACCTCTCCTAATTTTAGCACTTCTTTCGCATCGATATTTTCTGCACAGATCGGGTCGACTGGGATTTGTCCGGCAGGACCACTCCCCATCGACTTGGTAGTGCTGAGAATGGCATTGTTGCTGATGCTGAAGCCTGTAAGAGCTAATGTTTCTTTGAAGTACACCTTTAGAGTTTCCTTGGCTTTGGAAATATCAGGATCTTCTGTATTGTCCGGTTCTTCCTCTTGCTCCGGAGGATTCTGTGCCACACTGTTCTCTCCCAGGTCTTCTTTCACGGTCGGCTGTACAACTGCAGCCTGGGGTTCAGCTGAAAAACAATAATATGCATGTTCATTAGTATAAAAATTCCACATAAATAACAATCTTCAACACAATTAAGAAACGACTAACCTTTTGTCTTCTTTGCTTTGACAGGAGCCTCTGCAGCCTGAAAATACAGTCAGAGGACAATCAGTAAAAAGGCAGACAATTCAACCAGCAACATTCTGTAACAGCAAGAATTAAGGAGACACATCATGACGAAAATACCTTGTTCAATAATAATATATATATATACATATGCACAGTGTGTGCTTTCTGTGTGCTGCCCAAGTCTGAAAACATGGGATAAAACGAATCGTTCTGATTCTGCTCCACTTCTGCCATCAAGTGCAGAGACTTTAGAATGGCCCCACCCCCTCGTCTGAGTCTGTCCAATCACAGCGCTGGACCCGTGTTTATGTGAGAGCACAAAGACGAGGTTAAACGCACCAAAACTAAGAAAACCGGAGAAGCATGAGAACTGAGCGAAAACGGCTAAAAACCAGAGCTCTAAAAACTTCTGCTCCTCGCTCCTCACTGCTGTGCGCTCGGGGTCGGGGTGAACAGAGAGCGGCTCATTATCATTTAAAGGAACAGGTGCTGAAAGCGGGCGTTCTGAACAGGGGCTGTTTACACAGGGGGAGAACACTGCTGTGGGGCTCGTGGGGTTTGGACCGAAGCAGGTCACACTTGTTCCAAACATGAGTAATGATAACACGAGCTGTCAAACTCACCGTGTGTCTTGTTCTTTTTCTGCCGCTGTTCTGTGTGCTGTCTTTGTCGGTCGTGAAGTTAAATATAGTTGGAACTGCGCCATCTTTCAACACACACTTAAGCTCACTCTAAAAATAAAACAAAAAGAAAGCAAATGGTTACGTACTGTGAGAAAAATGATTTTAATATTATCATAATTGTCATACACAGAAATTTCTTCCAGCTCTGTATTCCACAAAGCAGAGGGCTACGAAGCAGGATTTCTCTTTACTCAGATAATTTAAGCCCAAAGTCAAGCCTGTCCAACCCTGCACTCTGGAATACCCCCAGGGTTTGAGAACCTTATAGAAAATAAGACACTACACACTGCGTAAAGTGTATAATTTATCACGATGATAATAAAAAAAATGATTATATTGGCCACCAAAACATTTACTGCTTTCAGAAACATTCTCATAAAACATGCATCACAGGGCAGCTTTAATAATAATAATAAATGACCTTCTTAAAGCTCTATTCAAAAACCAAAAGGTATTTAAAGGTTACAGTTAATATAATCAATATAGCAACAGACACAAAACGGAAACATGAAAAACAAACATTTCTGGGAAAATAAAAACACCCCCACAATAAAATTATCAAATGTAAACATCAATAGAAAGTTATTGTCGACTTGGTGATCCAGGGTCAGTGTAAGTTCCTGGTTTACGCAACACAACGACAAAGTGCAATTCACTTTTACAGCACTGTCCTGAAATCAACAGGGAGAGGGGGCCGTTTCCTACCCTCCTCCAAATGTTACATAGTGCAGTTTCTGCAGTGTTGACCCTGGAGTAGCAACAACAGAGGCTCTATTCTCCATTTAACAACTCAGTGGAGCATCACAGTGATTTTAAAGCTGTAATTTTAGGGTAAAAATAAGACCTAATGTTGCTTTAAATAAAAAAAATAAAAACCCCAAAATGGAAATGCGATCACTTACTTCCTTGAGGATCAAAGATTCTTCGAAATGTCTGGAGCAGAGTTTGACGTTTCTGTGTAAATATTCAGGAGTCTTGGTCTGGAGGTCTGGTCTGCCACAGTTTCCCAACCATTGTTTACATCTGGAAAAATAAATAAATAAAAGGTGGTTGGGCAAACATTGGTAAGCACTTACACATTCTCAAACCACAGTAAACCACTGTAAAACATGCTTTCTGTCTTTATCTTGTTTCCCTTCCTCTGCCCGAGGTCCCATGTGCACACAATCACTTTCCAGAAGTTATTCAGGAGAATAATCCAATCAGACGTTGCATCAAAGCCTTCTTTCTTCTACACTCACTGTTGTGCATTTACAAACTGTAGTCCATCTGTGGCTCTGCATACTTCGTCACCCCCCTCCCCCCCTGTTCCTCAGCGCTCAGGACCCCCACAGAGCAGGTGTGATGTGGTGGTGGATCATTCTCAGCGCTGCAGTGACACTGACGTGGTGGTGGTGTGTTAGTGTGTGTTGTGCTGGTGTAGAGTGGATCAGACACAGCAGTGCTGCTGGAGTTTTTAAACCCTGTGTCCACTCTCTGTCCACTCTGTGAGACACTCCTCCCTCGTTGGTCCACCTTGTAGATGTAGAGTCAGAGACAGTAGCTCATCTGTCGCTGCACAGTGTGTGTCGCTCGTCCTCTAGTCCTTCATCAGTGACACAGGACGCTGTCGGCTGGATGTTTTTGGTCGGTGGACTGTTCTCGGTCCAGACACTGAGGGGTTTAAAAACTCCAGCAGCACTGCTGTGTCTGATCCACTCTACACCAGCACAACACACACTAACACACCACCACCACGTCAGTGTCACTGCAGCGCTGAGAATGATCCACCACCACATCACACCTGCTCTGTGGGGGTCCTGAGCGCTGAGGAACAGGGGGGGAGGGGGGTGACGAAGTATGCAGAGCCACAGATGGACTACAGTCTGTAATTGTAGAACTGTAAAGTGCTCCTGTGTGGTCAGTGGGGCTGAGAGAACGCAAAGTAAATTTAAAAACAGGTAACAACGGAATAAACAGTAAGTGAAAGAAGCCCCTGCCATTTTGAGGAGGGCCTGACGATGGCAGGCGAGAACCTGCAGCTTAGAAAAAAAAGTTAAAGCTAAAATCAACTGAATTAGTTTATGGACGGGTTAGTGGCCCTTAGTCCTGGGTATAAATTAAAAATAAACAGTCTACGTTAAGACAAAACACGTACACGCAAAGAAGGGAGGAGAAAGGAGGTGTAAAACACTTCAATGAATCAAAGAGCTGAGGAGGGGTTAGCAGGCTAACTAGCGAGCGGTGCTACACTGCAGGATCTTTGGAGGTTTTGCGACAAAACAAAGGGATCCTAGCTTAAGTTTATCGTTTAAGAACACGGAATTAAGGCCGACTCACCGTTCAGGGTCCAACGGGAACCTAAAGAAGGCGACATTCGTCTGATTTGAGCTCTGTTTACAGCTCGCTGCGGCACAGCTTTCGGGCATTTTGGACGAACATGCGTTCACTTAATCAGCATTAAAACATGCATTCAGAATGCGCTGAGCTCCAAAACCCCACAAATGCCCCAGAAAACGAGCATAAAGGCCGCTCCGGGCCCTTTCCCTCCTCCGAAACTCGCGTATTAAGCTCAAACCATGCCCTAAACTCGCTGTTTTTCCCAAATCGAAGCTATTCTTCTGCTGCTACTTTTATCCGAATCCAGATCCAGTTTTCGAGGCAGCCCACTTCCTCCTATTGCTCCCATTAGATTTTTTTTGAACGCGAGAATGCGCTTCAACACAGAATCCACCAGATGGCGCCAGAGAAAGAGACGGCGATGAACGGGAGTGAACGGCAGGGTGAGAGAGTGCACGCTGCTCAACGGATAAAAAAAAAAACATAAATGGATTCCAGGGCGTATATATATTAGATTTAATCCCAGGTTTGGAAAGCTGAAGACCACAGTTAGTCAAACTTGGTTTAAAAACGTTACAATCATCATCTGTGTTTATACATCAAAGGAATAAAGCACTAAGACGCTAGCATTACTGCTAAAGGGGGGTTGGTTTGGGAGTCTTTTAGGTCCTTAATGAAAATAATCTTTTAAAATAATACTTTTTTTTTTGTAGCAGGCATGACTGATGTTATAATGTGGTTTTTAAAAGTTACCTTTACATTTATTGTACCGAGCTCAGCGTACGATTCTGATCGTGATACCTTCATCCATTCATTCATTCATCTGTAACTATTTCATCCTGTTCAGTCACAGCGAGTCAGGAGCCCGTCCAGGATCATTGGGCACACCTTGAACATGTTAACAGGATGTCACTCACTCATTTAACACTCTGGCTCACTCTTGTGTTTGTGGAATTTCATGCATTCACACACTCAGCCACCGACTCACTCAAGTGTATTGTTAGGAGTCTATCCCACTGTACTGAGCTGGGAATCATTTCTGATAAAAATAATTATAAGACGATCAAACATAATTTAAACTGAGTGCAAATAGCTCAGAAAAGTGGGAGCTGAGCTGTATTTATGTTGGAAACAAGGACAGTATTTTTCTAAATATGGTTTAAACATGTTCAAACTGAGATTATGTACAAAGCTTCTATTCAATCTGGGCTCTTTATGACGCGCCCCCTAGAGGTTGATAAACACAGCACATTTTACCAAGTAGTTGATCTCCCCACTGCAAAATATCTCCATCACGAGGAAGAATAACAACTGATATAGGAACAGACATTATTTACTATTTTTTTTCTTTTAACTTTAAATAAATAAGTGTATCAGAAATAAATGTAAAAATAATTATATATTAGGGATCTGGAGGTTGTGGGTTTGTTTCCTCCTCCGGGTGACTGTCTGTGAGAAGTGTGGTGTGTTCTCCCTGTGTCTGTGTGGGTTTCCTCCGGGTGACTGTCTGTGAGGAGTGTGGTGTGTTCTTTCTGTGTCTGCGTGGGTTTCCTCCGGGTGACTGTCTGTGAGGAGTGTGGTGTGTTCTTTCTGTGTCTGCGTGGGTTTCCTCCGGGTGACTGTCTGTGAGGAGTGTGGTGTGTTCTCTCTGTGTCTGCGTGGGTTTCCTCCGGGTGACTGTCTGTGAGGAGTGTGGTGTGTTCTCTCTGTGTCTGCGTGGGTTTCCTCCGGGTGACTGTCTGTGAGGAGTGTGGTGTGTTCTCTCTGTGTCTGCGCGGGTTTCCTCCGGGTGACTGTCTGTGAGGAGTGTGGTGTGTTCTCTCTGTGTCTGCGTGGGTTTCCTCCGGGTGACTGTCTGTGAGGAGTCTGGTGTGTTCTCTCTGTGTCTGCGGGGGTTTCCTCCGGGTGACTGTCTGTGAGGAGTGTGGTGTGTTCTCTCTGTGTCTGCGCGAGTTTCCTCCGGGTGACTGTCTGTGAGGAGTGTGGTGTGTTCTCTCTGTGTCTGCGTGGGTTTCCTCCGGGTGACTGTCTGTGAGGAGTGTGGTGTGTTCTCTCTGTGTCTGCGTGGGTTTCCTCCGCGTGACTGTCTGTGAGGAGTGTAGTGTGTTCTCTCTGTGTCTGCGTGGGTTTCCTCCGGGTGACTGTCTGTGAGGAGTGTGGTGTGTTCTTTCTGTGTCTGCGTGGGTTTCCTCCGGGTGACTGTCTGTGAGGAGTGTGGTGTGTTCTTTCTGTGTCTGCGTGGGTTTCCTCCGGGTGACTGTCTGTGAGGAGTGTGGTGTGTTCTCTCAGTGTCTGCGTGGGTTTCCTCCGGGTGACTGTCTGTGAGGAGTGTGGTGTGTTCTTTCTGTGTCTGCGTGGGTTTCCTCCGGGTGACTGTCTGTGAGGAGTGTGGTGTGTTCTTTCTGTGTCTGCGTGGGTTTCCTCCGGGTGACTGTCTGTGAGGAGTGTGGTGTGTTCTCTCTGTGTCTGCATGGGTTTCCTCCGGGTGACTGTCTGTGAGGAGTGTGGTGTGTTCTCTCTGTGTCTGCGTGGGTTTCCTCCGGGTGACTGTCTGTGAGGAGTGTGGTGTGTTCTCTCTGTGTCTGCGTGGGTTTCCTCCGGGTGACTGTCTGTGAGGAGTGTGGTGTGTTCTCTCTGTGTCTGCGTGGGTTTCCTCCGGGTGACTGTCTGTGAGGAGTGTGGTGTGTTCTCTCTGTGTCTGCGTGGGTTTCCTCCGGGTGACTGTCTGTGAGGAGTGTGGTGTGTTCTCTCTGTGTCTGCGTGGGTTTCCTCCGGGTGACTGTCTGTGAGGAGTGTGGTGTGTTCTCTCTGTGTCTGCGTGGGTTTCCTCCGGGTGACTGTCTGTGAGGAGTGTGGTGTGTTCTCTCTGTGTCTGCGTGGGTTTCCTCCGGGTGACTGTCTGTGAGGAGTGTGGTGTGTTCTTTCTGTGTCTGCGTGGGTTTCCTCCGGGTGACTGAGTGTGAGGAGTGTGGTGTGTACTCCCTGTGTCTGCGCGAGTTTCCTCCGGGTGACTGTCTGTGAGGAGTGTGGTGTGTTCTCTCTGTGTCTGCATGGGTTTCCTCCGGGTGACTGTCTGTGAGGAGTGTGGTGTGTTCTCTCTGTGTCTGCGTGGGTTTCCTCCGGGTGACTGTCTGTGAGGAGTGTGGTGTGTTCTCTCTGTGTCTGTGTGGGTTTCCTCCGGGTGACTGTCTGTGAGGAGTGTGGTGTGTTCTCCCTGTGTCTGCGTGGGTTTCCTCCGGGTGACTGTCTGTGAGGAGAGGAGTGTGGTGTGTTCTCTCTGTGTCTGTGTGGGTTTCCTCCAGGTGACTGTCTGTGAGGAGTGTGGTGTGATCTCCCTGTGTCTGCGTGGGTTTCCTCTGGGTGACTGACTGTGAGGAGTGTGGTGCGTACTCCCTGTGTCTGCGCGAGTTTCCTCCGGGTGACTGTCTGTGAGGAGTGTGGTGTGTTCTCTCTGTGTCTGTGTGGGTTTCCTCCAGGTGACTGTCTGCGAGGAGTGTGGTGAGTTCTCCCTGTGTCTGCGTGGGTTTCCCCCTGGTGACTGACTGTGAGGAGTGTGGTGCGTACTCCCTGTGTCTGCGCGAGTTTCCTCCGGGTGACTGTCTGTGAGGAGTGTGGTGTGTTCTCTGTGTCTGCGTGGGTTTCCTCCGGGTGACTGTCTGTGAGGAGTGTGGTGTGTTCTCCCTGTGTCTGTGTGGGTTTCCTCCGGGTGACTGACTGTGAGGAGTGTGGTGCGTACTCCCTGTGTCTGCGCGAGTTTCCTCCGGGTGACTGTCTGTGAGGAGTGTGGTGTGTTCTCTCTGTGTCTGCGTGGGTTTCCTCCGGGTGACTGTCTGTGAGGAGTGTGGTGTGTTCTCTCTGTGTCTGTGTGGGTTTCCTCCAGGTGACTGTCTGTGAGGAGTATGGTGTGTTCTCCCTGTGTCTGCGTGGGTTTCCTCCGGGTGACTGTCTGTGAGGAGTGTGGTGTGTTCTTTCTGTGTCTGCGTGGGTTTCCTCCGGGTGACTGACTGTGAGGAGTGTGGTGCGTACTCCCTGTGTCTGCGCGAGTTTCCTCCGGGTGACTGTCTGTGAGGAGTGTGGTGTGTTCTCTCTGTGTCTGCGTGGGTTTCCTCCGGGTGACTGTCTGTGAGGAGTGTGGTGTGTTCTCTCTGTGTCTGTGTGGGTTTCCTCCAGGTGACTGTCTGTGAGGAGTATGGTGTGTTCTCCCTGTGTCTGTGTGGGTTTCCTCCGGGTGACTGTCTGTGAGGAGTGTGGTGTGTTCTCTCTGTGTCTGCGTGGGTTTCCTCCGGGTGACTGACTGTGAGGAGTGTGGTGCGTACTCCCTGTGTCTGCGCGAGTTTCCTCCGGGTGACTGTCTGTGAGGAGTGTGGTGTGTTCTCTCTGTGTCTGCGTGGGTTTCCTCCGGGTGACTGTCTGTGAGGAGTGTGGTGTGTTCTCTCTGTGTCTGCGTGGGTTTCCTCCGGGTGACTGTCTGTGAGGAGTGTGGTGCGTTCTGCCTGTGTCTCCTCCGGGTGCTCCAGTTTCCTCTCACGGTCTAAAAACACATGTTGGTAGGTGGATTGGCGACTCGAAAGTGTCCGTAGGAGTGAATGTATGAGTATGTGTGTTGCCCTGTGAAGGCCTTGCGCCCAATGATTCCAGGTAGGCTCTGGACACACTGCGACCCTGAACTGGATAAGCAGTTACAGATAATGAATGAATGAATAATTATAAATTAATATGTCTCTCAGCCAGATCATTTAATCCCCAATTTCAGAACTGATATATTACATATAATATTATAATTTTTTACACATGGGAGCCGTGGTTGTGCAGCAGGTAGGTATCGCAGTCACACAGCTCCAGGGTCCTGGAGGTTGTGGGTTTGAATCCTGCTCCAGAGTGAGTGTGTTCTCCCTGTGTCCGCATAGGTTTCCTCCGACAGTCCAAATAACATGTCGGTAGGTGGACTGGTGACTCAGGGTGTGTCGCCCTGTAAAGGACCAGTGCCCCCTCCAGGGTGTGTTCCCGCCTTGTGCCCAGTGATTCTGTGTAGGCTCTGGACCCACCGCCACCCTGAACCGGATAAGGGTTACAGGCAATGAATGAATGAATTTTCCCATGTGATCAATATAAAAGAAAACACTTTACCCTTACTTCCATGTTTTGGTTGAGAGCTAGTAACGGCTCATATTTCATTCATCCCCTCATTGAAAACACCTACAGGAGGGGTTTCTGATAAAGTGGCCAGTCAATTTCAGTTTTTATGATACTTCCAGTTTTTTCAATGAGCTGTGAAAATAAAAATGTAAATAAATCACAAGACAACACTGAATTTATCTAACGTAAATAACTATTTATTTTTAATTTCATGGAGGAGGAGAAACAGGAATGGCGTCTGAAGTGAAAGAATTATTTTCAGTTAAACCAAAGAAAAAGTATTTATTTAAACAAGTGGGGCATGGAAACACAGAAAAGTAGAACAGACAAAAGTCTAACGTTTGGCCAAACAACACTATTCACAGTTTCAGACATGATTCGGTTGGTTATTACTCCACTTGCATCTTATACACTCATAAACCACTCATGTGTTTCACAAATAGCAAGACAGACTGAGGAACAAGGCTTAGGAGTTGTGTTTCATTATAAACATGAAAATGTTTGTATCTGAGCTGCAAAACCAGTGAGGCTCCCGGAATCAAGCCGGAGTCTCCGTCTGGTCTTTGTCAGGATAAAGTTTCAGGTAAGTGTCGACCATTGAGTCCAAGTTATGCCCAAGTCCACAGTTAATGTTAAACATGGCCAAGCTTTTGTTTCTGTGTTTTGGAGGAGTGTCCTGGAGGTACGCCATCAGCCGTCTCCTCGAGGGGCTCCACCGATCATCGGCGAGAGAAAGGACCGGGAGGCAGCTCAGGATTTTAAGAAGGACGCAAACGTTGGGGAAAAATTTGACGTCAGAAAGCTGGAGGGTTTCGTAGATGGTGGCTGGAAGAACCACGTTCTTTGTGCCGTGTTTCCACTTGATCTTCCAGCAGTTGAGCTCCGTGGGTAACGTGTCCGGATTGGGAAGATCGTCCTTGTAGATGTCCGCGCTGGTTTCTTCTGTGTTGAATTTCATCTGACCCATTATGGCAGGCACCAGAGAGAGAGACTGAAGAGCCTTGAGGTGATTCTCGGAGAAGAAGTCACTCAGTTCCTTTATGACATGGCTCACTACCGGAAAAGTGAGATGGAGTTTATAGTAGGCCTCAGGCTGGATCTCCTCTCCGATGTCCGACCGCTGCTTTCGGAAGAAAAGCCTGGGAATTTTGACAGGAATTTCTAAAGCTGCGGCCAAGTTAACGGCCTCCTCAAACCAGAACTCGTGGTAGACCTCGATGTTCTCCAGAACTTCGTTCACAGAGTGCAGGACAGCCATCAGACTGCTGGCAGCGGAGAAGACCTCGCTGGTTTGTCCTTGGAGGTTCTTACCAAACGCTCGGGAAAAGGAGAGCGTGTTCTTCAGGATGACCAAAGCCATCACAAACTCGAAATCTGACAGAGCTTCGGAAATGACAAAAGCATTGTGCGCTAACTCATCGCTCCACTTGAATTCTTCATTGTCGTGGACGCTGTCCATGCAGAGGAGCAGAGACTCGAGGAGGTCCACTGCCAGCTCGAAAGCGTCGTGCTGCTCGGTCCAGTTGGTGTGACACACCTCTTTTAGAGCGGCTGCCTTTTCCTCGTTTCCTTGGTAGTAGATAGAGATGGCGTTCTCCAGCTGATTCTGCAGCAAAGGAGATTTGCTGAAGAAGGCGTCGATCTTCTTCAGAGTCGACATGACGAGCTGAACGCTGGTGAAGTTCATGCTGTTGGCGAGACAGATATTTAAGGAATGTGCAGAGTTTGGCGTGAGCACCGCTAAAGGAAACTGCTCGCTGAGTCTAACAGCCACGGCTTTAACTTTAAAAGCGTAGACGCCAGCACAGAAATACGACTGTCCTCTGCAGTGCTCCATACCGAGGCCATATCTCTCTGAGATTTCTGACGAAAGGCTTTGAGCGATGGATTCTACGTCTCCCTCGAAGCGAATGAAACCCAAAAACTCCTCTCGCAAGCTGCTGACCTGATCTACGAAGCGAATGAACAGCGGAAGGTGGTTCTCTCCATTGATTTCAATGAGGTTGTCCATAATCAATGAGAAAAAGCAAGCTTCCTTCATCTCCACCAGTAAATCTTCGAGAAGGCACTTCTCACTCACTTCCAGCATCTGCTGCAGCTGAGCGGATGAGCAGTACTCGAAGTTAACCGCCGAGTCCTCAAACTTTCTCCTCAGAACCTCGTCTCCAGCACTAATGCGGTACTCCAGCAGCGACTGGAAGTTACTCGCCGTGAAGCTTTTGCTCTTCGGGTCTTTTTCAGAATGACCGTGAAGGGGGATGTTCTGCCTCCCCATCATCACCAAAATGTCAAACAGAGACCTGAGATATTCCTTGTGCTCCTTCTCCTCGTCCGTCACCTGGGGGCCGCCATCGCTCTCTTGGCCGTTTGCGCTTTCTGGTGCTTCTTTACTAACCTCCTGTGTCTCTTCCACTGGACATGAGAGGAGAAAAAGACAGGCTGTTACTATGCAGTAACAAAAACAGCGCTGCTTCTAAGAATCTGCAGCTACCGCCTTAATAACCCCTCAGAATTAACTGGAGAATGAACAACCATTTCACATTCACACAGACTTTAAACCTAAAAGATGTTCTTGAGGTGTGTGTCTGTCTTATTTATAAAAATGGCTGTTTCAAAAGTAAAGTCAAACTGACCTTTTTGCACTTTTGCCCTGGTTCCTTCATCTCCTGTTGACTGAGAAAAGGAAATCAAAGCTTACAGCAGCAAAAAAGAACATCAATTACATATGACATTAATCACTTAAAATATAACAAATAACAAAAGAATACGCTACTCGTTTACGAATGCATGATTTAATTGAAAACAAACACTCTTCAGGGGATAACAAAAAGATCTGCACTTGGTGTTTTAATCTGACTTTAAAAAGGTAAAACACGAGCCCAGGATCTGAAAATCAGTAAAGACTCCAACCTCATTTTTCGGCCGTTTCTGAGTGGGATGGTCAAAGATGGTCGGGATGGCCGTATCTTTGAGAACTGTCCTGAAGGGGCTCTGAGAAATAAAACACTTGTTAAAGAAATATTTGAGCTTGTACTATCTTTAAAAAGAGTTGGTAACCAAACCGAACCAAAGCAAATAAAGGACACACAAACACAGACAAAGAAAAAAAAAACAATCGCACCTCTTTATATTGTAAAACACAATAAAAAAAACCCAAACTTACCGTTTTTAAAATCAGATCTGGCTCAAAGTGTCTGGCACACAGCCTGTGGTATTTGTTCAGATGTTCTGGTGTTTTATCCTTCAGATCTGACCGACAACAGTTTTCTACCCACTTTTTGCATCTGTAAAAAACAAACAAACTATAATATCTGCAGCTCCTGAATGACCCACTGTGTTTTTCAACCGCAGACACAGTGTCGTTTAAAAGACACCCGCTCTTCAGTAAAGACACTGTAGCCTTGTAAATATGTGCATGTTTTTTTAGGGTCCTTAGTGAAGGCACTTTGAAACGGCTCACTCTAAACACACTCTCAGAAACACAGATTCAGACAGAGAGGGTTTCATACCTCACAAAGCTAAAGAGCCAATCCAGTCAACTCAGGGGAGTGGTAAGTGGAGATAGAGGCGGAGTCTATTTGCATATTAATAGATCTGCATGTGCTGAATGAAGGCACTGAAGTGTACAGTCACAGCTCGTACACTTTTAAAATTTTAAGGAAGTTTTATTCTTAAATGCTATTTCTGCTTTTCTAAACAGAAAGAAGTCCTGACACACACAGTATCTGTCATGACAAATAACAGTGGTTACAGGTGTGGAGATACAAAGTAAAATACCCCCTTCTATGATTAAAGGTGAAACACAGACGCCTTTACAATAATACTGTAATAAAACTGTAATAATTTATAAGCGTTGAAAGATTCAACTAAATTTGGGTTCTTTTTCAAAATGCTCCACCTTAAAAAGTGCGGCAGTCACCCGAGTGTAACGGCTTCAGATTTAAGGTGGGACGGAATACAGAGTCTACTACTACAACATTTAAAAGTTAGGTTTTGTAATTTCCACATAAAGTGGTGTAACGTCAGGAGAAGCGAGGATAGCCTTTTCAAAAAAAATAAACAACTAACTAACTGTCTATTTAACATTGAGCTTTTTTCTGGAATGTTCCGTTTCACCTTAAATGCAGCAGATTCACGTTAATACCGCTTCAGAAAACAAAAGCTACACACTACGATTTAAGGTGGAACGGAAAATTGGTGCGGAGCAAATCAAAGAGAAAAATGTGGAAATATAGGAGTGAGGAACTGGTAAAAACCCGCCTCACGTTCGTTATTAACAGTGTTTAATGTATAAATATGAAGTGATGTGTAGTTTAAAAATTCCGGGTGTTTTGTGTGTGTTGATATACTCGCCTCTCGGGGTCGCGCGGGAACCTGAAGAACGCCAGGACGGAGTGCGAGCTCATGCGCATGCAGTGGAGCGCCGCGCAAAAATTCGGCATTTTTACACCGATTTATATTTACTTTAATAAACTACAGCATTAATGATTCTGATCCGTATATAATAAAGTTTCTAAGCGGTTGTTTTGGTGTTTTACCCGCTCTCTGCTGCTTGGTGCGGCCTGGAGGAGTCAGCGCTTGTGATGAAGTATCGATTCTCAGAGTCGATTCTTAGAACGTCCAAAAGTCTTAAACCCTTGGAGTCGACTCATTACAAGTTTACGAGTGTTTGCGTCTACACACTTTGATATTTAACAATTCTATTGTAATGAAACAGGTCTAAAATTGTGTTTATTGTGTTTAAAGCGGTTTAGCTTTCTGTTTGTTTCTGGAGATGAAACTTTGTTGAAATAGCGTCCAAGAGTCGATTCTGTCGGTGTGGCAGCAGGAATGGAGTCGACTCTAGAGCCCGAGTCGTGGATCAATAGTCAGCAAGCGGACCAGGCCCCACAATGCTTTGCGCGCTGTCTAGAAACTGGACCAATCAGTTTGGGGAATGAATCTGGCGCCAAAAGAGTGCTATCATATTAGCAAAACAGCAGTGTTGATATTAAAGCCTTTATCTTTAAACACATTAAGAAATGTTATTAATTTTTTTTAATAGTCTGCTTAGATAGACTCTCTCTATAAACTGTGTAAACAGTCTTTATAGTTGATAGATTTAGCCACTTTCAGTGGTTAAGTAGTAAATACGCCTTCACTCCGTTCGTGCTTGGCTGAAGATCTGGCCACTGTACACAACATGTACCAAAAACCTAATTCACCATTAAATAACAACTAAAAACATTTTAAGTAATAACAAATCTGACCCTAATATTTGGGTCATTATTTTTATCTACAGAAATACATAATATTCAAATGTATATTTACCATTTTCTCCAGGGGACGAGGTAAAAGTCAGCAGTATGTCACATCTTGTAAACTCCTGCATTAGAATCCCAAGCTCCCAGTGGTAAATACAACTTGGTCCACTGTTCAGACATAATATACCAGTTGGGAAACCACCCAAATATAACGTAATGCTAATGTTCAAGTGATGTTGGAGACTGGGTAATACCTTTCTTTCCACAAAATTGCATCTGAACAGGGGACAATTTCATACTTACCACTAGTAAACTCAGGATTCTAGATGATGCACGAGTTTAGATGTGACGTATAGTGCTACCGTTTACTTTTGAAATGGCAAATATGCATTTGAATCTCATTTTTTCTGTAGATAAAAGTCAAATATTCATTCATTCATTGTCTGTAACCCTTATCCAGTTCAGGGTCACGGTGGGTCCAGAGCCTACCTGGAATCATTGGGCGCAAGGCAGGAATACACCCTGGAGGGGGCGCCAGTCCTTCACAGACATACACTCACACCTACAGACACTTTTGAGTCACCAATCGACCTACCAACGTGTGTTTTTGGACTCCTCACAGACAGTCACCCGGAGCGGGAATCGAACCCACAACCTCCAGGCCCCTGGAGCTGTGTGACTGCGACACCATGCCGCCCACTAAAGTCAAATATCAGATTTGTTATTACTCAAAAATCATTTTTGGGGACATGTAAACAGTGGTTAGATCTTCAGCCAAGTACCTGAACAGTGAAGCTGTATTTACTTAACCCTCCGCTACATACAATCTAAAGATGAACAACTGAAAGCAGCAGTACTCCCACCTTTTTCCCTCTGCCAGAGTATGTCTCCTCTTCTGATTGGCTGCACCTCATTCTAATGCAATACAGACTAAACACTATTTATAGCTTCAGTGTGAATGGCAAAGACAAAAAAAAACAATGAGCGACTGAACAGTCAATGAGGACATAGCCTCCCATTTATTGACAGGGACATATTGCATTACAATGAACTGCATGAATGAATGCATTAGTCTCAATTCTCAGAAAGAAATCTGAGTGTTGAATTTTACAGGACTGTGTCAATATTAAGGATTAGTCTTTACAAATAAGAACAGTAAACTACACACAGGAAAAGTAAAAGTATCTTTTTACTTCGTATATTCCCCTAAATATGGCTTTTAGCAACAATAACAGCTGTTAGTCTGTTCACCTTCAGATTATGACGAGCCAGCGGAAAGTGCACAATAAAATGATTACGATTTTCCAGGATCCTTTTGAACTCCTGCAGCATTAGTAACTGTAGTTGTGCTCTACATGATGGTACCTTAAGATGTACACAGCAAGTGAATAAATGTAATGTAGTAACATTGACCTGGCCAACAACACTTTGAACCGTTTGAATTAAACTGGTTCCTGAGCCTGCACACGCTAACGATACTTAAAATGAGGCGTGTAAATGTTTTGCTGTGGCTGTTAAAATGAAAGCAGCTTGCGTTTTTAGTTGTTAGAGGCTTTGTCCATTACCAGTAGTGTAAGATAAATAATTAAAGTTATACGTGTTCTCTTTGTTAATTGACCTCTGAAGAGTGGAGCCTAGTCAGTTGCATATTGATTTAATTAAAACATTCCTCTGTGTCTTTCGTGCGATCTCTGATTATTTCTTCTCTGCCGACAGTCTCTGCAGGTCTCCGGTTTGGTCGGGGAGCTGCTCGAGCAGAGCTGGGTTCTTTCTGTAGATGTAGGCACTGGAATCTGCATCTTCGAGCTGCAAGAGCTCAGCAAGTGAAGACACACAGGGATCACGATCGTTCAGCATCTCCGGGAGACGAGACGAGTTTCTCTGGATCCGCGAGGAGCGACGGACCGGAGTCAGAAACTTCAGATCTTTGATGGCACTCTTGCGGCGAGAGGTGCTGCATGGCGCTTGATCTTCACACTCAATCCTCTTCTTTACACTGGAGAGACAAATACACACAGCATTTATAGACTTCATATTATTACATTCTTTTATTATAAACACATTCTAAACAAAGTAAAAAAGATGCAGAGTCAGTTTAAGAGTCTTTGTCACACACTAACACCGACAACGTCAGGTTCTTCTTCTACTCACCTTTGTAGAAACGGAGTTGTTTTAACGCTGTACTTCACAACAGACGCTCCTTTAACCTCAGCTTCTGCAAAGTCCATCTTCTCATCAACATCATCCTCAAACAGCTTCTTCTCTTTCTGCTCCGGAACCTTCTCTGCAGGGTCTTCTTTAACCTCTTTTCTCTCTTCCGTAACACCATCCTCTTTCTTTAAATTCAGTTCTTCTTCTTCCAGGATCTCAAACTCTTTTTCTGTTGTGTCTTCCACTTTGACATTAAACAAGTTCTCAGCCTCATCACTTTCCTCTGATTCTGTGTCTGATTTAAAGGAGACAGGAAAAGCACATGGCATTTTTCAGACTAAAACACTGACTGCAGAGTTCTGTCCTGTTCCCTGATTAGTCCACAACACTGCTGAATAATCTGAGGTTGAATTAAAACAGAAAACTGAGAAACAACATGGAATCAAACAGAACCTAACCGTTTCCACAGCTGATGGACGTCTCAGTTAATGATTCTGACCTGGACCCACCGTTCTCACGTGAAGGTGTTTCCATTGCGTCCAGTTTATCGCACAGGTTCAGCACCAGCTGAAAGGGATTAAAAATATATACATTTTCAGCTAAAACTGTTTGTTGTTTGATATTTACACAGACACTTAATTCTGAATGTGTGACATCTTTAGAAACGTATCTGAAGTTTGTACCGATTCCATCCTGATCTCTGGATCCACAGGGAGGTCCATGTCTGAGTTGTCCAGAAGGTCTAGTGTCGTGTTCAGTATGTGGCTCGGGGAGCTGGAGAACACTGGTTTGTTCCGAGGAACCGTGTCCTGTTGGAGCTGAGTGCGTTTGATCTCTTCACTGCCGGGCCGGGTCGGTTCAGTCTGCGTTTGCGTCTCAGTCTCTGGGAGTTTACTAGGTTCCTCTGTGGCTTTGGGCTGTGGAGCTGGTTTATTTGCTTTAGGAGCTGTTTTCTCTGACATTGGAGGCCTTTTCAGGGTCTTCCCCTTTGATGCCAGCCATTCTGCCAGCTTTGCCCTAAAAATAAAACCAAACAAAGCCCATAAACATTTACACACTGCTTCACTGGATACATGCACTGTGATAAATCACAAACATAGCACTTACCTTCTCTCATCTGTGGTGTCCGTTTGTACTCGGTACTGGCTGATGGTGCTGGACGCCGGTCTTTGGATTTTCCGCTCAATAACAGGAGCTGCGGGTTTGGGTTTGGAGCTGCGTATGACGGGCTCCTTCTTTTTAATGAACGACGTGACTTTGCTGGACTCTGGACGAGCCGTAGACACGGCGGCCGGTCGTGCCGAGTGAGGGACCGTGGGTCGAGTAAAGGCTGGACCTTTGGGAGGGATTGTTCTTTGAGAGACGGACCTTTGGATTGGTTTCTCTGTCACGTTCAGCTGTGCATCTGATACAGACTTGGTTCTACTCGGGAAACTTGGCCCTGGTCTTGGTTTTGAGGAACCTGGCAAAGTGGTGACGCTCTTAGATTGGACTTTTGAAAGCGTACCCAACCCAGATTTAGGCTTAGGCTTAGGGACACTTGGCTTGGTGAATTTAGACGTTGTTGTAACCTCAGATGTCTTCTCTTCACTAAGAGAGGGCTTCCTAAAGCAGTCTATTTTGGATTTGACCACTCTGCCTTTGTAAGTACCAGGGACCGGTTTACTGAGCACCGTCGACGGAGGCTTTGGAGCCTCTGCCACAAGTTTCCTGTGTCGAACACTCTGCTCCGTGCGGAAAGCCTGGCTCAGGGTTTTCCGTGTGTTAGGATCAGACACGGTGGTAGTTTTTGTTACCGGTTTAACTTGTTCTTTAGCCTCAGACTTTTCTCCAACACTCACCTCCTTTTTCTCTTCCTTTCGGTCGTTTTTGCTCTGCAGTGGCGCAGCTTTGACTGGCCTCTGTTTTGAAATGACATTTTTGGGCTCTGGTCTCTTCTGAGTAGCCACTGGCTTAGTGTTCTCTTTATTGCTCTGAAACAGAATGATGACAGAGTAATAAAGGCATAAGTAGTGGTAAACAGGACCAAGAAATCACGTGATGTTTAAGAATATTTAAAAAAAGAAAACAAAAGAAAGCTCTGTAGATGTGACTCTGCATTTGTTGAACATGACAGCTATGTATTTTAACACCTTATTCATGATCCAGCGAGCTGCGTATATCTACGAATCCAAGACTCCATTTTGTGAGTATTTTCAGGACTTAAGAACCACTGTAAACATGTTTCATTACAATCTTTAAAAACATTTATACTGCTTTTGGCGACTGGTTCCTTATTTCCTTTTCCAAACAATCAGACCCTAAACCTGTCAACCGCACTCCACCCCACACTCGTATTTCTACAGTTACGGCTCACAGTCCCTCTGTGGCTCTGCGTGTGAAGAACTAGAGGACGCACAGTGCAGCAACCCTCTGACTACAGGGTGACCCAGAGGTGGGTGTGCAGCTGTAACAGAGCGGACCGTGAACGAGCAGCAGTTATGAAGACTACCTTCTTTATTTCTAGCTCTATGGTTTTTAGAATGTTGGCTCCTCATCTAATAGTTTACATCGTATTTACAGGTGCTTTATAAATGTAGAGGGGGGTAATCTTACCTTCTTCACTGCTGTGTCCATTGTGAGCACTCGCAGAAGCCCAGTCCACTCCCACAGACTTAAATGATCAGTTTCTAGTCGAAAAACAAGAATGTACCCCATTTAACCACAACACAGTTATGTTTTTACTAATTTCATTAACACGACTTCCACGTGGTCGCTATTAGGAGACTATTACAGCTGTTATCTGACTAAAACATATACATTTTCAACATGAAATAGGACTATAACCCGGTTAAAGGTGGTGTACGTCAGTGTTAGTGTTATTTCTGGAAGTTAACTGCTGATGAGTAGAGAGCCGTTACCTTCGTAAAAAAACAACAAATTTAAAAGTTTTTAGCTTTAAACGATGTTAAAAGGTTCTGCCGCTGTTTAAAACTTTTTTACAACTCACCCCCGCTGTAGTTTGTCCTTAAAACTCGAAAAAAACCTGGAAATATTAAGGTCTTAGGCGAAAACCACAGCTCCTTTCTCCACCGCCGTCTCTCTGCCGCTAACATTCAAACAGATTTGACTTTCGCGGCGCAGTTCTCTGTCCTGATTGGTCCCCGCCTGCTGTCAATCATCTTCTTCTGCCAATGATAAGAGCAGGAAGTAATCACGTGATAAAGTGGGCGGGCATTCTCGCCACCAACCGGATTTTAGGCGCTGTTCGATTTTAAACCAAAATAAAATTCCTCAGTGGTGATCGGCCATAACATTACAAACACCTCCTTGTTTCCACACCCACCGTCCACTCTCTCAGCTCCACTGACCACACAGGAGCGCTTTGCAGTTCTACGATTACAGACTGTAGTCCGTCTGTTGCTCTGCATACTTTGTTAGCCCCCTTTCACACCGTTCCTTAGAGGTCAGCGTCAGTGTCTCTGGAGCTGTACGAGTGGATCAGACACAGCAGTGCTGCTTGAGTTGTGCCCTGTGTCCACTCACTATCCACGGTTTTAAACACCTACTGTTTGGTTGAGAATGAGCCACCACCCAAATAAATCTTTTAAAAACGGCAGATGAAGAGAAATGGGTCTCTGCTGTAGTTACATACGAGTGAAAGAACATTGAGTCATTTATTAAAATATTATTGGAGGAAATGTTTCGTTTGTTTAGTACGAATTTACAGGAAAAAAAGAAGAGCATGTGGTAAAAAAAAGAGGCTGCATTTGGTATTTTGCGCCACTAGATGTCAGTACATAGCTACCATCCATTCATTCATTCGTTCATTTATATGTGAACTTCATGTTTGGCACAAGGCAGGAACACATCACAGGGCATCACACATTCACCCAGTCACTCACACACTGTGTCACAATGTCAGTCCACCTACCAATGTGTGTTTGGACTGTGAGAGGAAAGTGGAGCACACGGAGGAAACCCACACAGACACAGGGAGAACACACCACACTCCTCACAGACATTCACCCGGAGGAAACCCACACAGACACAGGGAGAAAACACCACACTCCTCACAGACAGTCACCCGGAGGAAACCCACGCAGACACAGGGAGAACACACCACACTCCTCACAGACAGTCACCCGGAGGAAACCCACGCAGACACAGGGAGAACACACCACACTCCTCACAGACAGTCACCCGGAGGAAACCCACGCAGACACAGGGAGAACACACCACACTCCTCACAGACAGTCACCCGGAGGAAACCCACGCAGACACAGGGAGAACACACCACACTCCTCACAGACAGTCACCCGGAGGAAACCCACGCAGACACAGGGAGAACACACCACACTCCTCACAGACAGTCACCCGGAGGAAACCCACGCAGACACAGGGAGAACACACCACAATCCTCACAGACAGTCACCCGGAGGAAACCCACGCAGACACAGAGAGAACACACCACACTCCTCACAGACAGTCACCCAAGGAGACAATATCACACAGGACCCCAGGTCAAGCTGTTATTAAAACTTGGTATTACTATAATGTTACACTGTACACTGCTATCCAGACATACACACACACACACACACACACAGAGAGAGAGAGAGAGAGAGAGAGAGAGAGAGGGAGAGGCTCCCAGTGCTAGAGTCCAGGACTTTTCCTCTTTAGTAGTGCAGCAGCTGTTGAGATTGACCTCGTATTTATTTGTGAAGGTGTAATGAATTCCTGTTTTTTCGCCTCATCGTCTCAGACAGAGTTACACCTCTGAGCGGAGGAAACTGCCTCATAATCCCTTTATTTCCCTGCTGGAACACCCCTTTGATATTTAGTCATAGCAGGTAATGGACACAGACGCTGTTATCAGCTTCGCTTTGTCCTTGTGTTCATATCAGCGCTATTAAATCAAGAAACCACTCCCCTCCGAAGCGGCCGAAAGAAACGAGTCCCATTTCAGCACCAAACGAACTCAGGGAGACGAGCTCTTCATCTGAAACATGTCCACGCTCTCACTACAGGGATCACACCCCCAGAACACAGCAGTAAATCATTGTAAATGTAGTGTATAGATCCAGTAATCCTCATTCTGTGAGTGTTGTGCTGCTGTTCGTACTATTTCTAGTTGTTCTTTGTTTGTTTTGAGTGGATTTATCCACTGTGTCTCATCCCTTTGTCTTTACTGATCAATGCAAATAATTTAGCGTTCAAGAAATTACGCTTAAAACATGTGAAATTAAAGCAAAGCACTGACAGAGTTAATTTAACACGGGGTGAGTTCAGTGCACTGTTCTGAAAACAGTCTCAGAGAAGTATCACACACACTGACTGGACTTGAGATGATTTTGCTCGACAAGATATGGATTATTTTTGAGGCTTGCTGTGTTCTCACCGGTTCCTCAGTAAGACTCACGTGGTTCTGATCAAACCCAGATGTGATCCCAGGGCAGTTTTCCATAAACAAGGGGGTTTTCCACATCAGGATCGGCTATGGGTCGCTGGATGGTGGGGGGATGTGGGAGATAAGTTTATTTTAACTGCACTGTGGCCAAAAATCATTTTACATTCACCACACCTTACACTTTTCTCCATGGGGGAGTGTGTAGAGTCAAGAAGAAAAAAAAAGACACTGGTTTCCATGGTTACACAATTGCCATTTCCATACACCATAGACGTTTCCATGGTTAAACTACAGCCTTCTGTTTCTATGGCTACACAAAAAACTGCTCCGGGCGTGTGTGCTCACTGCCCCCTAGTGTTCACCAGTGTGTGTGTGTGTAAATGTGTTTCACTGCACGGATTGGGTTAAATGTGGAGAACAAGTTCCTCTGTTTCCATGGTTACAGTACAGCCATTTCCATGGTTACACAAAAACTGTTTCCGTGGTAACACTATATCATTCCGTACACTGTTTTCATGGCTACGCTACAGCAGTTAAAATCCTAAACCGAGCTTTAAAGACGATGTCGTTCTCTCACCACTGGGCTTTGGTGTTAATATTATATTTATTTTCATTTTCATTTTATTTCAGACAAAAATAATGGGGTAACATTTATAAACAAAACAAACAAATAAGAGTCATGTGAGACGTTACAGTCCATGACGATGTGTGGGTTACTGTGATATTCACAATAAAGCCTCCATTAAAAGGACGTCTATTGCATGTGAAGATACACGAGGTCAACACCAGGGTATTAATATAAATACAGAATATTATAATCGTAATAACAGAATACAAACAACACACACAGGGCCAGAAAAGGTTCAGTTATGTTCCCAGGACACACAGATAACTCAGATAAAGATGCAGTGTGTAAAACACCCACAGGTTTTTACTGAATCCTCCCGGTGAAGCCCTTGGATCCCAAAACAGGTCAATAGCCAAAGGGTGGGTTTTTCGTGTTTAAACCAGAGCTGTATTTAGCAGTGTACTGTATTTCACCGCCCGGGCTGTGGTCACATGGTTCTGGAGAAAGGGAGAGTATCTCCGTGGAGATCAGCCCGAAGGTGAGGACATCTGTGACGTCTGCGGGGGCCGGGAGTGGTTTATAACTAATCACTAAAACTAATCTTCCCATGAGCTGAGTTTTATTTTGGGTTAATCAGAGAGTGCAGTTGTTGCCGTGGGAGATAGGGGCGTGGCCAAGAGGATGAAACAGGCCACACCCACTGAACAGGAATTGTTTATAATTGTGAAGAGGCATGTGCCAGGTTTTCCCTTTCGTACGATCCGTGATGAAACTGAGAGTCCTGTCTCTCCTCAATCTGTGAAGGCAGTGGCTCCAGCACCTGGGAGTCCTGGTCCTGGGTCAGCACTGTTTTGACCTTGTTTCTGGATCTAGGGCACTACATTTCTGATCTGGGGTCAGTTCTAATCGTAATTCCGGGCCTGGGTCAGTACATGTCCAAGGTCTGTATGCGTTCGCTGATGGTTCTGTACAGTTTTGGTCCTGGTTTTTGTCCTGGGTCAGTACACTTCTGGTCCTGTTTCAGTTCAGTTTTACACCTGCCTCTGGCCCAGGGTCAGTACAGTTCTGGTCTTAGGTCTGTATGCTTTTGGTGATAGTTCAGTACTCTTCTGCTCCTGGTTCCTGTTCTTGATCAGCACAGTTCTGATCATGTTTCACTACGAATCTGGTCCTGGTTCTGGTCCTTGGTCAGTCCGGTTCTGGTTCTGGGTCAGTACGGATATTGCTTCTGTTTCTTTCCAGCGAAGCAGGACATCCAGGGACACAGCAGCATGGCCACAGCTGCTCCGGCTCCAGTGCAGTAAAAGGCCCAGCCCAGCTCACAGGACCCTGCAGACAATCACCGGGGTTCATATCACTGCTGTGATTATATAACATCAGTATTATGATCTTTAGAGTAGGAATGATGTATAAATTCACCCAAATACCAGGAGATGGCACTGTTGCTTACATTTCACATGCTATTCACACTCTGCTAAGCTAATTTAGCTGTGAAACTCCAGTCCCACTTTGGAATCGACAATGGAAAAGACCCAATTTTCCAACATGTAAACAATAGCTAATGAAGACAGGGGGCGCTATACCAGCTACACAACTGATATAACACAACCTTTCACCTTCTCCATTTGTGGTCGTGGATGCGTAAGAAATCGAGCCGTTCTCACCGAGCTGGAACTGGCTGGAGCGGTTGCTGCAGGTTTGCCGGACCTCCTCACTGTCCCAGCCCAGAGGATACAGAACGCAGCCGGAGCCAATCAGCAAACCTGCGCAAACACACGGAAATAAACAGAAACCATCAGCTCCAGGTACAACCCCCTGAATCCTGGGGTTAGTGCAAATGCATAACATTACAACCATCTCTCACTGCCCACTGACTATTCTCAGTCCAGCAGTGACACTGAGGGGTTAAAAACTCCAGCAGCACTGCTGTGTCTGATCCACTCTACACCAGCACAACACACACTAACACACCACCACCACGTCAGTGTCACTGCAGCGCTGAGAATGATCCACCACCACATCACACCTGCTCTGTGGGGGAGATGGGGGTAACAGGTGGACTACAGCCTGTAACTGTAAAACTATACGGTGCTCCCAAGTGGAGTCAGTGGAGTTGAGAGAATATGTGCATCCCTCGCTGTAAGGTGTGTGTATATATGTGTGAGCAGGGGTTAATTATTCATCCTCAGTGTTGATTTCAACAGGAATTCTCTTTCATGGCGAGCTCTATTTGAGACAGAGTGGTGTGTGATTAGCATTCCGCTCAGAGCCGTTGTTAAAAGTGCTAAAACCCTGGAGAATCGCACGCCGCGGGGTTAATGCTGACAACCTGCTGCTCTCAGGGCTTAAAGACACACCTGCACTTTTGAAAGAGCCCTTATCCTACATTGTTACATAGTTATATTTTTAATTTAACCAATAATAATGTGTTGTGGTGTTGAAGAAACTGCCTGTCCTTAGCTAACAGCTGCTAGCTTCACCATGAATCTGAATAACCAGCTAATTAGCATTAGCTAAAGAGCTACATTGGTGAGATTTTCTTTAAGGTGAAATAGTTACACATTATTTACAGTCGTGGCCTGTTTACACCTGGCATTAAAATGTGTGTTTGGCGATCATGTTCATGTTTCACTGTTCATGTGTAAAAACCTTTGAGGCGCTCTGTGAAGGGATTACGGTCGGATCACTGACACCACATTCAGATCTGAGACGGATCCACATTTAACACAAATGTGAACAGAATGTGGTTTCCGTGTCTGGACAGTGGTGTTTCTCGGCCGCTGCGGACGATTCCCTGCCTGCTTTAAAGGTTTATTATTATAGGATTGGGAAATCGAAACGGCAAACACGGTGGTGTGAATTTTAACGCAGGAAAGTACAATCAGATTCACCTGATCAGACGGGGCACATTTTAATGACAGTGTAAACAGAATCCAGTCAAAGTAAATCCAGCTACAATCAGGATTCCCAATACGTGTCAATGCCAGGTGCGAACAGGGTTATGAAATAGTGTTTGTGTGTAAATGATATTCACAAAAATGGCACATAGGGCCTGTTTTAAACTCATTCCTTTTGTGAAGTCACAAAGCCAATACGGTTACCTACTCAGCTTCTGCACTTTAGCCCCGCCCATTCACACTGATGCTATACATCCTGTTTGACGCCTGACTCAGCAGCAATAATTCTTTTTAATTTCTAAAGCTGACTCCAGCCCCCTGGTGGTACACAGGTCGCTACGGCCTTGTCTTTTTTAATTCCTCAGTTTCTCACTTCTCACTCTTTCTCCACAGCTCAATCTGCAAATCGATTGCACAGAACCACGCACTCGGAGCACGGAGACTCGACCTCAGCTAACACAACAAGGGCAGAATTTAAAAAGAAAATGGGCTTCTGTGCAGTTTTATATTTCTCTGTTTTCATTTGGAGTAAAACACACCTACTTCTACTTTTATTGTGATCTGCTTCACAAACACCTTTTTATAGCCCAGACATTTGACCCTGCTCCTCAACACGCTCGGAGGAGAACACTAACCTCTGTTCATCAGACTCAACATGCTCAGAGGAGAACACTAACCCCTGTTCATCAGACTCAACACGCTCAGAGGAGAACACTAACCCCTGTTCATCAGACTCAACACGCTCAGAGGAGAACACTAACCTCTGTTCATCAGACTCAACACGCTCAGAGGAGAACACTAACCCCTGTTCATCAGACTCAACACGCTCAGAGGAGAACACTAACCTCTGTTCATCAGACTCAACACGCTCAGAGGAGAACACTAACCTCTGTTCATCAGACTCAACACGCTCGGAGGAGAACACTAACCTCTGTTCATCAGACTCAACACGCTCAGAGGAGAACACTAACCCCTGTTCATCAGACTCAACACGCTCAGAGGAGAACACTAACCTCTGTTCATCAGACTCAACACGCTCAGAGGAGAACACTAACCTCTGTTCATCAGACTCAACACGCTCGGAGGAGAACACTAACCTTTGTTCATCAGACTCAACACGCTCGGAGGAGAACACTGACCTCTGTACATCAGACTCAACATGCTCAGAGGAGAACGCTAACCTCTGTTCATCAGACTCAACACGCTCAGAGGAGAACACTGACCTCTGTTCATCAGACTCAACACGCTCAGAGGAGAACACTGACCTCTGTACATCAGACTCAACACGCTCAGAGGAGAACACTAACCTCTGTTCATCAGACTCAACACGCTCAGAGGAGAACACTAACCTCTGTTCATCAGACTCAACACGCTCAGAGGAGAACGCTAACCTCTGTTCATCAGACTCAACACGCTCAGAGGAGAACACTAACCCCTGTTCATCAGACTCAACACGCTCAGAGGAGAACGCTAACCTCTGTTCATCAGACTCAACACGCTCAGAGGAGAACACTAACCTCTGTTCATCAGACTCAACACGCTCAGAGGAGAACACTAACCTCTGTTCATCAGACTCAACACGCTCAGAGGAGAACACTAACCTCTGTTCATCAGACTCAACACGCTCAGAGGAGAACACTAACCTCTGTTCATCAGACTCAACACGCTCAGAGGAGAACACTAACCTCTGTTCATCAGACTCAACACGCTCGGAGGAGAACACTAACCTCTGTTCATCAGACTCAACACGCTCAGAGGAGAACGCTAACCTCTGTTCATCAGACTCAACACGCTCGGAGGAGAACACTGACCTCTGTACATCAGACTCAACATGCTCAGAGGAGAACGCTAACCTCTGTTCATCAGACTCAACACGCTCAGAGGAGAACACTAACCTCTGTTCATCAGACTCAACACGCTCGGAGGAGAACACTGACCTCTGTTCATCAGACTCAACACGCTCAGAGGAGAACACTAACCTCTGTTCATCAGACTCAACACGCTCAGAGGAGAACACTAACCTCTGTTCATCAGACTCAACACGCTCAGAGGAGAACACTAACCACTGTTCATCAGACTCAACACGCTCAGAGGAGAACACTAACCTCTGTTCATCAGACTCAACACGCTCAGAGGAGAACACTAACCTCTGTTCATCAGACTCAACACGCTCAGAGGAGAACACTAACCTCTGTTCATCAGACTCAACACGCTCGGAGGAGAACACTAACCTCTGTTCATCAGACTCAACACGCTCAGAGGAGAACACTAACCTCTGTTCATCAGACTCAACACGCTCAGAGGAGAACACTAACCTCTGTTCATCAGACTCAACACGCTCAGAGGAGAACACTAACCTCTGTTCATCAGACTCAACACGCTCAGAGGAGAACACTAACCTCTGTTCATCAGACTCAACACGCTCGGAGGAGAACACTAACCTCTGTTCATCAGACTCAACACGCTCAGAGGAGAACGCTAACCTCTGTTCATCAGACTCAACACGCTCGGAGGAGAACACTGACCTCTGTACATCAGACTCAACACGCTCAGAGGAGAACGCTAACCTCTGTTCATCAGACTCAACACGCTCAGAGGAGAACACTAACCTCTGTTCATCAGACTCAACACGCTCGGAGGAGAACACTGACCTCTGTTCATCAGACTCAACACGCTCAGAGGAGAACACTAACCTCTGTTCATCAGACTCAACACGCTCAGAGGAGAACACTAACCTCTGTTCATCAGACTCAACACGCTCAGAGGAGAACACTAACCTCTGTTCATCAGACTCAACACGCTCAGAGGAGAACACTAACCCCTGTTCATCAGACTCAACACGCTCAGAGGAGAACGCTAACCTCTGTTCATCAGACTCAACACGCTCGGAGGAGAACACTAAGTGCCAATAGTTCTGTGTTAATATATTTCATGAACTGTTCCTTTAAGAGTGAGACAGAGATGGAAAGAGAGAGAGCTGGGGGGGGGGGGAGATAGGGACTAAAACTTTGTCCCAAAACTATAATCTGTTCTAATCCTCCGTCTTCACTGAGGCCTCGGAGTTTAACTCATTCACTCAAAACGACCTTAGAGCCTCAACAACGCAACAAAATCATCACTCACTCAGTAACGTGTGTGTTTCTGCCCTCAGCTCAAACCTGCTTAGAACCAGCAGAGATCTGAGTGAAAGCAAAACACATCTCTCTCTCTCTCACACACACACACACTCACACTCACACTCACACTCTGGGAAATGGAGAGTAGAACAGATGGTTAAATCAACACAGAGCTGTGTGAGGTGCTGTGAGGAGATGAGCTCGAAACCAGACGAGTCTCCACAGCTGTCACTGCGTCTTAATCAGAAACCGTCTCACACTCATTCTCCTTCACACACACACACACACACACACACACGTACCACAACATCAACAGCACATAAAAGTGCTCAACAACAACTACAAAAATGGAGAAAGAGAACAGAAAATGAAGTAAAAAGAGGAAGGGAATAAAAGAAGTCAACAGAAGTGATGAAATCTCAAAGAAAAAATGTGAAAAAAGAAAGAAAAGAAAACAACAGATTCAAAAAAAAGACAAACGAGAAGAAAGGAACACTAGAAGATGAGTGAGAAGGCTGAGGTCAGGTTCAGCCAATCAGCTTCAAGGATGTTATGATGTCATCAGCTGCCTCAGGCTTCCTCAGTGCAGGTCTGTGGGAGAACATCTTTAACCGTATTAAAGCGGCAGGAAATGAAATCCTGACAGGACTGGACCCCGAGGGAGGTAAAGAGGAAGAACAGAATAATAAAGGGATGCTCAGGTTTTACAGCTGCTTAAAGGGTGACAGCGCCCCCTAGCTCTGGACAGCTCTACCTATGGTTGCATGAACGCGGAAAGAATTGTGAGGGACACCATAGACAAGACACAAAGACAGAGAAGTGCCCATGCACCAAGGAGAAGAAGCGCTAGTGGACACTGAGTCGACAGAGTCTCAGTAAAACTGACTCAGACATTAGTCTACAAACTTAACTTGGTTTCCCACTCCCACAGCTCCCTCCTGAAATGTATCAGTGTCGTCTCTAACCCCGTCTCTAAGGGGAACAGTGGTCTTTGGAAACCACAACAACGGCGGTGGTAACGTTAAGCGGTGTTTACTCATGGTGTATCGGCGTGTTGTTGTTGTTTGGGACTGAACACAGCTCCGTCATCAGTTCAGACAGATCAGTAGAGTTTGTTCCTTCCTTGTTGCAGCGTCCAGCTCTCGCTGGATTCTTTCGTCGGCCACCGATCCAAGGAGCGTTTGAACCTCTTCAAAAGACCACGGCGTCATTTTACGAGCTGCCGTCGTGAGTCGGATAAAAACAAACGTGATCTCTGCTGCAGCTGGAGATTTTACAGATGGAGAGTTGGTGCTGGTCGTCTGCGTTGCGTGGCGTAGAGTGACGACTCTCTCTGGACGATCAGCGCTCTGCAAGGTTTACACGCCACGGTTTAGTCCCTACTCGACTCGCTCTGAACCACGAGAGAACAGCCACTAAACAAGAACCCGCTTCCAGAACCAGGGCCTGATTCACCTGGGGGAGGAGTGAAATGAGTCGAGTTCAGAGGAGTAGAGTATAGTAGAGTAGGGCCACTGCAGTGGAAAAGCACCATTGGTCCTGAGAGGGGGTGCTGCAGCGTCAGAATGTTTTATTTTCACACAGCAACACACTTCAGCAGCTAATTAAAGGCTTAAGGTGGAGCTATTCTTTAAGGAAGTGAAAAGTAATCATCTAAAGAACACGCAGGCTCTAGACTGATGGAGCTCACAGGCCAAGGCAGCAGCTTTTGTCCTGAGGAAAAAGATGAGTACGAAAGAGAAAGAAATGAGACGTGTCCCCTGCGTTGCGTCCCAAAGACTCATTGAAATGCAAGGTTGGGCTCCGTATGAACACAGCGTCTGAAATATTAGCGTCATGGAGATAGCAGCGGTTCTCATTTACGCTTCACCATCAGAGAAACAGACAAGACATGCTTTATATTCCGCTCTCGATCGCCCAAATCACACTTTAATGCTGCGTGTTATAAGACACTCACAAGTAATAACCTGAGCAAACAAAGCCAGACAACACAACAAAGCACTCCATCAGCCAAAACATTACAGCCATCTCCTTCCTTCTTCACTCGCTGTCCACTGTCCTCACGGTCACGCCGCAGCTCTGCAATCACAGACTAGTCCAACTGCTGCTCTGCATACTTTATTAACCCCCTTTCCTCTGATCTTCAAAGCACAGGTGTTACGGGTTGTATGCCTGTCTCTCTTCTTTTCCTTTTCTTGTTGTCTTGCTATCCCTCCCTGTCTTTAGGTGGAGCTGTGGAGATTTCTGGGATTGCTGGCTACTGAGGTGTTTCCTGTATCTGCCTATAAAAGAAGCAGGAAGCTGAAGATTGACACGCCCCTTTTTCCAATTGTGAATTGCCATGTGTTGTGCACTTGGTGATTGCTTTGTCTCTGTGTGAGGACTATGTATTTCTGGAGACTGTGTGTTTCCCTGTGTGTGTTAACTTGGTGATTGCTCTGTCTCTGTGTGGGAACAGTGTATATCTGGAGACTGTGTGTTTCCTTCTGTGTGTTAGTTGTGAACTTCTGGAGACTGTGTGTTTCCTTGTGTGGGTTAATTCTGTTCTGTTTATTATTTTTGTGGTCACCTGTGCCGGAAGGGGGTAAGCGCCTTTTGAGTTTATCTATTTTCTCTTGGTTTATTGTTAGATAGGGAGTCAGGGTTATTTATTGTCATTTATTTGTTTATTTGGTTTGAATAGCAAAGTTAGTGTTGGGGTTGGAGTTAGTGTTGGGTTATGTTTGTTATTTTGGCCGTGGCTTACCCCTGGAGATATGGCTTTAAGTTTTGTGTGTTGTTATAAGATTTGATTGTTTGATTTATTTAATATCTATATTTTCTTTGTAAATACACTTTTTTCATTTATTCTAAACTGTGTGAGTTTCTCTTTTTTTTTCTCTTTCTACCCATCCCCTAGACTGAAACGTAACAACAGGTATGACACGTGTCCACTCTCTGTCCTCTCTGTGGGACACTCGTTGGTCCACACCTTGTAGATGTACCTTCATCAGTGGACACGGGTTTAAAGGTGTGTAAAACTCAGTCTGAACAGATTCAAACAGCCTTCAGCTTCAAAGCACAGGCCAATGACAGACCGCTCCTGCTGCCCTCTCATTAACGGAGTGGAGGCAGGTGGAGACCTCGGGGGGTGGGTGGTAACATGGAGGAAGACAACGCCTGAGGACAGAGGACAACACACAAAAACAACTCACAGCCCATAAACTAAACTACAACTACAAACTACACACAAGCAGTGGCCCCGCTCACACCTGGCCACGCCCCAGAGGTCAGAGCACACTCAGATCAGAGTCTGTACTAAACATAGTGTACATTTCCACCCCATGAGCACGACCCACTCTATGGAGCAGAAACGGGTTCATTCACAGAGGACACAGCTGTTTGTTTTCTGTCTCAAAACAATGGAAAATAACCAATAATCACTTTCATGGATACTGTCTGATACTTTTCTGTGATAAAAAGCCCCCATGAGCTCCTAGAGATCCATGTAATATCACATTATAAACATTCCTCCACGCTTTTCTCCGGGTCCAGACTGAAACCGGAAGGAATTCATACAATGACCATGAGCCAGGACCTCGTTTATTATTCATTCATTATTGTTCCTCTCTGTTTACAGCTGTGAAACCGAGTTTGCGCTTTAGTGTCACCTCCGAGAGCCTCCTGTTGAACTCGACTGAATCTCCTTTCCTCGGAGCAGCAGGCGCCGGCTCCGAAATCAAAAGCACGGCAGCGACGGAGAGAAACAAGGAGAGAAAGTGGAATATGAAAGCGAGCATTTTTTAAGGAGAGTCATTCGGAAGTGTCTCTTAAGCCCAGCTCACATTCATCCGATGAGATGAAACGAGACGAGACGAGACAATTGAGTTTTAGCCGGCTGCAGTATGCGGTGCTTAATGAATGTTATAATTGGAACCCAGCGTTCAAACGGAGACGACACTCTGTGAAGCGTCAGGTAACGACTTCAAAGTCAGTCATTAACAGGAGCAGCGTAAAGTTTGTTTCTTTACAATCAGTGAATCCCTGCACTGATCCCTGCACTGATCCCTTCACTGATCCCTTCACTGATCCCTTCACTGATCCCTGCACTGATCCCTGCACTGATCCCTTCACTGACCCCTGCACTGATCCCTGCACTGATCCCTGCACTGATCCCTTCACTGATCCCTTCACTGATCCCTTCACTGACCCCTGCACTGACCCCTGCACTGACCCCTGCACTGACCCCTGCACTGATCCCTGCACTGATCCCTGCACTGATCCCTTCACTGATCCCTTCACTGATCCCTTCACTGACCCCTGCACTGACCCCTGCACTGACCCCTGCACTGACCCCTGCACTGACCCCTGCACTGACCCCTGCACTGACCCCTGCACTGACCCCTGCACTGACCCCTTCACTGATCCCTTCACTGCTCCCTTCACTGCTCCCTTCACTGCTCCCTTCACTGCTCCCTTCACTGCTCCCTTCACTGCTCCCTGCACTGCTCCCTTCACTGATCCCTTCACTGATCCCTGCACTGATCCCTGCACTGACCCCTGCACTGATCCCTTCACTGATCCCTGCACTGATCCCTTCACTGATCCCTGCACTGATCCCTTTAATGGAAGAATCCTTTGATTGTAGCTGTAGCCCACCGTTAACAAACTACACAAAGGAAAAGAATCCGAAAGAACAACATCTCCACAGATAAAGTGAGAGGCCTGGGTTTACAGGCAAAGTTAAAGTCACCTGAAGACCGTGAGTGAAACCTGAGACACTGGGACAGACTCAAGGTCACGCAGACAGAAGAAAACAGAGGAATCGATTCTGAGGGAGAAACAGGAACAGTTCCCGTTAATCCGAGAGGAAATGGATTGTGGAGCGAGGGATATTTGTAACGGGAGAAACAGGAATACCAATTATACTCTCTCTCTTTCTCTTTATCCTCTCTCTCTATCTCCCTCTCTCTCTTTCTGTCTCTCTGTCTCTCTCCCTCTCTCTCTCTCTGTCTCTGTCTCTGTCTCTCTCCCTCTCTCCCTCTCTCATATTCAGTGTTGGACTCGTCTCTGAAAAAAGAGAGGATTTATCACTGATTGTAGAATATTGAACAGAGGATCTGTTTCTGTCTCCTGCATTTTAAACTAAACACATACCCCCCCTCACACACACACACACACACACACACACACACACTCACGATTATATACAACATCAACTGGAGTCATACATTATACATAAGAGTCTTTATGTAAAAAGAATATTAATATGTTCCATTTATGTGTATGATATAAAAGCAAAGAGGAGAGAGAAAGAGAAAGAGAGAGAGAGATTAATATTTATTAATATCTGTCTCTCTCTCCCTCTCTCTCTCTCTCTCTCTCTCTCTCTCTCTCTCTCTCCCCTTTGAAGGTCAGGTCAGTGGTGATTATCTTGTTATTGATCTGTGCTGCTGTCGATCCCTTTCGTCCTGTCAGACCACGGTCAGACACTTCTTCAACCTCTCTCTCTGTCTGTCTGTCTCTCTCTCTCTCTCTCTCTCTCTCTCTCTCTCTCTCTTTACACCGGTAGGTTGACCACAAGTGTTTGGAACATGGCAGTGAAGGTTTGATTGCATTCAGACGGTGAGATCAGGTGCTGTCAGATTACTCAGCTCTGGCACTCTGTCCCCTGACCCTCATCCCAAAGTCCTCACATGGAGCTCCACCGTCTCATGGCTTTTATAGCCCTCTATCTCACACTTACCCTTGAGTGTGGTTAACTAGTCTCATGTGCAGCTGCTCCAGAGCGTCAGATGTGGTTTCACTCTCTCCTACAAAGATTAAGCTCACTTCACCCTTTTCCACCAAAAGAACAAGATTCCTACACTCAGTTCTCTCTAGTGACCTGGTGCCACACATTTGGACATGAGTCAAGGACACATCACCAGTGGGGGGCGCTGTGGGCGCTGGGGTTACACCAGGGCTGTGTCTGAATCAGCTCCAGAGCCAGAGATAAAGGGACGGAGTCAGGACAGAGTCATGGTTAATCCACTGTTTACAGCGCGGTCAGATCACAGTGAGATATGAGACACATGGAAATGATGCACATCTGAAGCATGAGAACTGAGGAGAAAAGTAGGCGACGCTGCTGGAGTGGCTCTGAACTGAGAAACACACAAGAGACCGAGCAGGGTCCACTTTTATTTATCTCTATATCTCTGTAAATGACCCGTCCAGCTCCACTGCGCCATCACACTTTACTTTAGGCTCTGAGCTCTTTCTGGAGCTTCTTTATCTCCACTCACCCACGGACTCTGTCACGGTTCACACAGGGGAACCGACTGTGCTTTGGTTCCACTTGAGAATGAACCTGTTTATGTTGGTGGATGCCGAACGGTTCTAGATTAGGTTCATGAAGCAGGTGTGTGTGGATGGAAACGGGCGACCTGTGTCCACTCGGGCTGCACCCACCAACAGTGGGTAAATATAGAGTGTTACAGCTGTAGAAATCCATGCTGTCCATCTTTAGTTCACGGTGTTGACTAGTTTGGGAGAATTTAACAGAATTTAAACAGAATTTAACAGAAAATACACCTCCTGAAGGCAGCTGTGTGGCTCTGTGTCCTTCTCTGAGCTGTAAAGTGTGTTTTGCTGGAACTGAGCAGCAGATAAACACAGGTTCAGCTGGTGACCACAGAGTTCTGGACTTTAAATAAACTGGACGGGTGATTTCATCCTGTGTGTGTGGGATTCGGCTAAAGCACAATAGGCTTCACTTCACTGCTTACACGCCACACACACCCACACACACACCCACACACACACACCATGCGCACACACACACACACACACACAACACACACACACACACGCACACACACACCATGCACACACACACGCACACACACACCATGCACACACACACGCACACACACACACACACACATATACCACACACACACACCACACACACACACACACACACAACACACACGCACAACACACACCATGCACACACACACACACACACCCACACACACACACACACACCACACACAACACGCACACACACACACCACGCACGACACACACACACCACACAATGTATATATACACCATATATATATATATATATATGGATCAGACACAGCAGCGCTGCTGGAGTTTTTAAACCCTGTGTCCACTCCCAGAGTCTAACACTAAACCTAACGCTCATGGATCACCCTCAGATCTGGAAACTCAGGCGTCAAAATCGAAAAGAAGTTCAACTTTTCTCGGAGGGTGAAATTACACACACACACACACACTCCCAGCTTCCCAGGCTCGGCAGAAATCGATGGAAATTCTTCATTAAGAGTTTGCTGTCTTTAGAAGTAATTTCACTTCCTGCGGCTGGGGAAAACACAGCTCTTGATTCTAACGGCCTTTCTCCCCTCGCCATTTCAATTACTGTACGTTTACGGAACGGAAAATCCATACGCTCCGATCCGAGCGGCTCAGGGGACGGTTCCACAACAACAACAGGCCTCCCGCCGAGGACCTGTACACAGACGACAAACACAGCACCGCTTCTACATCACCACCTCCACAACCAGCTCCATCACTCCATCACTCCAGGGAACACCGTTCCACCGCTCCTCCGTCCCCTCACCACGACACACGGGTTCAGCTCGTATCCATTTGTCCACTGTTTCTTTCACAATGATCCTAACGTTCCCAGCTGTGTGTGTGTGTGTGTGCGTGGTGTGTGTGTGTGTGTGTGTGTGTGTGTGTGTGTGTGTGTGTGTGTGTGTGTGTGTGTGTGTGTGTGCGTGCGTGGTGTGTGTGTGTGTGTGTGTGTGTGTGTGTGCACATGCTCATTGAGACTGGATTAGTTTTTTTCTTTTGATGTTTGTTTAAAAGTTATCCACGGATCTAACAACGAGAGAAAGAAAAGAGAGAGAGAGAGAGAGAGAGAGAGAGAGAGAAAGAGAGGGAGAGAGAGAGAGAGAGAGAGAGAGAGAGAGAGAGAGAAAGAGAGGGAGAGAGAGAGAGAGAGAGAGAGAGAGAGAGAGAGAGACTTTGTTATGCACTGGAGCATAACATTTTCATCGTCGTGTCTGAACTGCAGATTACAAAAGCATTTTTCATAAACTGTAACAATGCGAGATTATTCCATGACACTGCATCCTTTCTTCTTTCCCCTTTCACTTAGAGAGAGAGAGAGAGAGAGAGAGAGAGAGAGAGAGAGAGAGAGGGAGAGACCCTGAGAACAGGAGAAGACTGAGATAAATCAGAGTCCTTCACTGGAAGTGAATGTGAGATGAAGGGAATTCACTGAGCGCAGTCATGACTCTGAAATGTCCGACTGGGAACATGTCCATAGCTTTTGGCCGAGGGTCCGGCGGCGAGAGAGAGGACCATCTGGAAGAAGGGAACATTCCAGAAGGACTCACCCTTAGGAGAATGCAGAGCTGCATACCAAAGAGGACCTGAGTGAGACCAGGCAGCGCAGGACCTCTCAATGGCAAACACACACAGAGCTGCCTTTGTTCAATCGGCCACAGAGAGTTCAGCTTTGAGTTCAGAGAGAGAGAGAGAGAGAGAGAGAGAGAGAGAGAGAGAGACAGAGAGACAGAGAGAGAGAGACGCACAGAGAGAGGGAGTTAGAGAGAATTAGAGAAAGATAAATGTATACGTTTTGGTGTGTGTGTGTGTGTGTGTGTGTAAAACCACCTGTTTTATCATTAAAGACCCTCCGCTGTGCTCCAGTTGCGAGAAAACAAAACAAGTTGTGTTTATTGAGCTTAGAGGTCACACACACTCCCAGATTCAAACCAGCTGTTCCACAACAACACAGAACACACACACACACACACACACACACACACACTGAATCATTTACTGAGGCATATCTGGTTTTCATGAACTCAACACACTCAGAGGAGAACATTAAGCGCTGGTTTAATTCATCAGCTCAACATACTCCACACATCTGCACATTCCAACACACACACTTACAGTAAGAGCGCACACACACACACACACACACATTCTCTTTCTCTCTCTCTTACTGCCTTTACCCCTCTCTCTCACACCCTATATTCACACACTGTGAAGCATTTTTTGCATTCCTGAAGACTATCTCCACACACACACACACACACTCTGAACTGTCAGAAACCCCTCAGTCATCTGTCCATCCTGAATGATGCTTTGTCTCAGTTCCTAAAGAATAGTAACCGAGTGGAATGAGGATCAGAGATATACTCTTCTACATGTCTCTACCTCTCTCACCCCTCCCTCCCTCTCTCTCCTCACCTCCCAGGAACTGTACTCCCCCGGCGGCCCGAGCGATGGTCTGTGAGATGAGGTCAGAGACGCAGCAGCCCATGACAGCGGTCAGCGCCACCAGCAGCAGCAGACCACAGCCGGCCCCCGCGGCCACGGTGCAGACCCTCCACTCCAGGCTGGGGATTCCCTGGAAAGAGGCGTAGCGTCCGCACTGCTCCAGCATCACTGTGCCCCCATGAGTCTCATCCAGCACCGGGTACGAGCAGCGGCGGAACGTCCCGAAGGACACGGAGGTCCCCAGCTGAGACCCCAGCAGCCAGTAGGGCATAAAAAACCCCACGCAGCACACGACGGCACAGAGCAGAGACAACAGAGCCCAGCACACACCCACACAGGTCAGACTGGAGCCCATCTCTCACCTGAAACACACACACACACACACACACACACACACCCACACAGGTCAGACTGGAGCCCATCTCTCACCTGAAACACACACACACACACACACACACACACACACACACCCACACAGGTCAGACTGGAGCCCATCTCTCACCTGAAACACACACACACACACACACACACACACACACACCGGTCAGACTGGAGCCCATCTCTCACCTGAAACACACACACACACACACACACACACACACACACACACACAGGTCAGACTGGAGCCCATCTCTCACCTGAAACACACACACACACACACACACACACACACACACACACACACACACACACACACCCACACAGGTCAGACTGGAGCCCATCTCTCACCTGAAACACACACACACACACACACACACACACACACACACACACACACACACACACACACATACACACAAGTCAGACTGGAGCCCATCTCTCACCTGAAACACACACAGACACACACACACACACATCCACACAGGTCAGACTGGAGCCCATCTCTCACCTGAAACAGACACACACACACACACACACACACACACACACACACACAGGTCAGACTGGAGCCCATCTCTCACCTGAAACACACACACACACACACACACACACACACACACACACACAAACACTTTCCACTCCATGCAATTCAGTACAACTTACCAAACTCAGGGTGTGTTCTACTTTCTCTCAGTCCATATCACATCTGTGTGTGAGTGTGTGTGTGTGTGTGTGTGTGTGTGGACATTTCTGTCTCACTGTAACGCCAACTCAGACCTGAGGAAAGAAAGAGAAAGAGAGAGAATTCAAGTCAAGATCTAGTTGAACTGAATCTATTTCCATTGAATCTCTCAAAGAATCAAATTCAGATTCAAAATGAATCAGATTGAACTGAACTGAATCTGTAAAATAAATAATGAACTGAATATTTTGGAAGATTTATCTTACAAATAGATCTATCTATCTATCTATCTATCTATCGTTCTCTGCTGTATGTTCATTCATTCATTCTGTAACCCTTATCCAGTTCAGGGTTGTGGTGGGTCCGGAGCCTACCCAGAATCACTGGGCGCAAGGTGGGAACAACCCCTGGAGGGGGCTCCAGTCCTGACTGTATCTGTATGTGTTTCTGTGCTCCTGCTGTGTTGAGACTGACTGTAGTGTAATGTGTGTGGTGTTGAGTTAATGAGTAAACCCAGTAAAACTCACTCTTCGTTTCTTAACTCCTGATGAGGAGCTGTCCACTAACATTTGGCCAAATAGTGAACTTTGCTTATGTGAATAAATTCAATGGATGTTTTTAGTGCATGCTAACAGTTAATAAATTCATTTGAAACATAAAGACCAATACTCTGCCTCTGCACCTCGTGCTCCCGGGGTCAGTCCGACAGGAGCTGGTTAAACATTCACACCTTTTATCTCTCAGTGCAAATTCACACTTTGGAAAACTGGACACTGTCATCAGTGCTGTTCGGAGTGGCATCAGTGGTGTTCAGAGAGGCATCAGTGGTGTTCAAAGTGGCATCAGTGGTGTTCAGAGAGGCATCAGTGGTGTTCAGAGTTGCATCAGTGGTGTTCAAAGTGGCATCATTGTTGTTCAAAGTGGCATCATTGTTGTTCAGAGTTGCATCAGTGGTGTTCAGAGTTGCATCAGTGTTGTTCAGAGTGGCATCAGTGGTGTTCAGAATGGTATTAGTAGTGTGTTGATGGCACCAGTGGTGTTCAGAGTGGCATCAGTGGTGTTCAGATTGGCATTAGTGGTGTGCTCATGGCATCACTGGTGTTCAGAGTGGCATCAGTGGTGTTCAGAATGGTATTAGTGGTGTGCAGAGAGGCATCAGTGGTGTTCAGAGTGGCATTAGTAGTGTGCTGATGGCATCACTGGTGTTCAGAGTGGCATCAGTGGTGTTCAGAATGGTATTAGTGGTGTTCAGAGTGGCACCAGTGGTGTTCAGAGTGGCATCAGTGGTGTTCAGATTGGCATTAGTAGTGTGCTGATGGCATCAGTGGTGTTCAGAGTGGCATTAGTAGTGTACTGGTGGCAGCAGTGGTGTTCGGAGTGGCATTAGTAATGTAGGTGGTACATTAGTGGTACTACTAATGGTACATTAGTATTAGTGGACACTGTCATCAGTGCTGTTCAGAGAGGAATCAGTGGTGTTCAGAGTTGCATCAGTGGTGTTCAAAGTGGCATCAGTGGTGTTCAGAGTTGCATCAGTGGTGTTCAGATTTGCATCAGTGGTGTTCAGAGTGGTGTTCAGAGTTGCATCAGTTGTGTTCAAAGTGGCATCAGTGGTGTTCAGAGTTGCATCAGTGGTGTTCAGAGTTGCATCAGTGGTGTTCAGAGTAGCATCAGTGGTGTTCAGAGTTGCATCAGTGGTGTTCAGAGTTGCATCAGTGGTGTTCAGAGTTGCATCAGTGTTGTTCAGAGGGGCATCAGTGGTGTTCAGAGGGGCATCAGTGGTGTTCAGAGTGGGATCAGTGGTGTTCAGAATGGTATTAGTGGTGTGCTGATGGCATCAGTGGTGTTCAGAGTTGCATCAGTGGTGTTCAGAGTGGCATCAGAGGTGTTCAGAGTGGCATCAAAGGTGTTCAGAGTGGCATCAGGGTGTTCAGAGTGGTATCAGTGGTGTTCAGATTGGCATTAGTGGTGTGCTGATGGCATCACTGGTGTTCGGAGTGGCATCAGTGGTGTTCAGAATGGTATTAGTGGTGTTCAGAGTGGCATTAGTGGTGTTCAGAGTGGCATTAGTAGTGTGCTGATGGCATCACTCTCATAGAAAGTTTAGAAAACATGGTTGGAATCACAGGGACAGCCCTATTATGGTTCAAATCTTACTTAACGGAACGTTATCAATTCGTAAAAGTAAACAATCTAAATTCAAATTATTCTAAAGTAAGATTTGGAATCCCACAAGGCTCTATTTTAGGACCATTATTATTTACATTATACATGTTACCGCTAGGCACAGTTATAAGAAACCATGACATTAACTTTCACTGTTACACAGACGACACACAATTGTATATTTCAGCCAAGCCCAACGACAAACACAGATTAAAGAAAATAGAGGACTGTGTAAAAGACGTGAAAGGCTGGATGTTGCGTAACTTCCTCCTAAACAGCAACAAAACAGAGGTCCTGCTTTTGGGTCCAAAGGTGGCAAGAAATAAATTATCAGATTTAATTTTAGATCTAGCTAACTTTCCAGTTAAACCTGGTTCAGCAGCAAAAAATCTTGGTGTCATAATTGACCCGGATTTATCATTTGATCAACACATAGGTAGTATCACTAGGACAGCTTTTTTACATCTTCGCAATATTGCTAAGATTAGAAATGCCTTATCCCTCCAGGACGCAGAAACATTAGTACATGCCTTTATTACTTCAAGGCTTGACTACTGTAACGCACTACTGTCAGAATGCACCAGCAGCAATTTAAGAAAACTTCAACTAGTTCAAAATGCTGCAGCTAGGGTCCTCACTAAACCTAGAAAATTTGAACATATCAGCCCAGTTTTATCATCACTTCATTGGCTGCCTGTTAAATTCCACATCGACTACAAAATTCTGTTATTAACATATAAAGCTCTACATGGGCTTGCTCCTGAATATCTTCAAGATACAATTTCCTATTATGAGCCCCCACGTTCACTCAGATCACAGAATACTGGATTTTTAATTGTTCCCAGAATTCAGAAGGCCTCAGCTGGGGGGAGAGCCTTTTCTTACAAAGCCCCCAGACTCTGGAATGATCTTCCAGAAAATGTTCGGGACTCAGACACAGTCGCAATCTTCAAATCTAGGCTAAAAACTCATTTGTTTAGTTTATCATTTGGTAGCTAATGCTCCCCCATAGATAAAGGCGGCAGATCCGGGGGGTCCATGGACACAGGGAATTATAGTAAACTGAGACGCTGGTGTCGATAACTCAGGTTTGTTGACGGTGGAGCGGAGGGATGCCAGTGTTTCAGGATGCTCCCGTGTCTGCGTGTCCTCCTGGTTCTCTCCTTTTAGTTAATGCTGTCATAGTCAGATCTGCCGGAGTCATTAGCCACACTCTGGAAATTTTCATATTTTCTACTTTACAAACACAAAACAGCTCAAAACTAATTCCATCCCTTTACATCTTTCCGAGTAAACGACTGCCACCTGTCTGTCTGGACACTGATGGATGACTGTCGAGATCCTCCTCCACGCTTCAGACCAACTGCCCACGCTCCAGCAACCACCAAGTGCCTTGAAGCTGTCCCTACACTGAAGTTCTCATGGACTACTAACTATCATCACCAGTAGATTGACCAGAGGAGGATGGGTCACCCCTTGTGAGCCTTGGTTCCTCCCAAGGTTTCTTCCTCAGCTGGGGGAGTTTTTCCTTGCCACTGTCGCCCCTGGCTTGCTCACTTGAGGGTTTTACATTTGTCTTTACATTTCATGTCAAATCTTGTCTTACTGGAATTCTGTGAAGCTGCTTTGTGACAACATTAGTTGTGAAAAGCGCTATATAAATAAATTTGATTTGATTTGATTTGATCAGTGGTGTTCAGAATGGTATTAGTGGTGTTCAGAGAGGCATCAGTGGTGTTCAGAGAGGCATCAGTGGTGTTCAGAGTGGCATTAGTGGTGTTCAGAGTGGCATTAGTAGTGTGCTGATGGCATCACTGGTGTTTGGAGTGGCATCAGTGGTGTTCAGAATGGTATTAGTGGTGTTCAGAGAGGCATCAGTGGTGTTCAGAATGGTATTAGTGGTGTTCAGAGTGGCATAGTAGTTTGGTGATGGCATCAGTGGTGTTCAGAGTGGCATTAGTAGTGTGCTGATGGCATCAGTGGTGTTCGGAGTGGCATCAGTGGTGTTCAGAGTGGCATTAGTGGTGTGCTGATGGCATCACTGGTGTTCAGAATGGTATTAGTGGTGTTCAGAGAGGCATCAGTGGTGTTCAGAATGGTATTAGTGGTGTTCAGAGTGGCATTAGTAGTTTGGTGATGGCATCAGTGGTGTTCAGAGTGGCATCAGCAACAAAGTTATATAAGACCTACACAAATGTTAAGGAACTTTAAGGAATATTGGAACATAGCTGTGAGGATCTGATGGAGTTGAGCCTCATATTTATCAGCGATGGTCAAAGGCTGCTGTTGGGGATTAATTCTGGATCAAACTCACCACTCCAACTCACCCCAAAAGTACTGGATGGAGCCCCATCACTTCAGAAAACACAGTCCCACTGCCCTTCACCCCAGTGCTGAGGTTTAATACCTCTCTCTGCTACTCTTGGCCCTGGGGAGGGGAATTAGGCTCATGTGCAGCTGTTCCAGAGCGTCCCATTACTTTTACTTTACACACACACAAACACTTGTAAATGTAACATATGTAGGACACACATGCATTAAATAATGGTCTCTAAACAGCCCCAGCCTCATCCGCGATAAGAAACAACAGTGAAGTAAGTCTTACATGTCTCCCGTCCCCGAGCAGCGTCCGTAAAACCCTCAGCGTCAGGCGACACCCCTCCGCTCCGACTCTGCGCGCTCTCGCTCTCCTCGAGAACCCAGCGCGCGTGCACACCGAGGGCAAAAGAGGGGATTGTCAAAAGTAAACGCCCCGCCTCTTTACACCTACCCACTTCAATAAAACCACGATGTAATACGACATATCTCCGCTAGAGGTCGTAAAGTAAAAAGATTCTGAAAATGAACGGCAGCGAACGGAACCAGACGGATACAACATTTCATTAAAGACGTCTGAAGTAGAAATCGACTTATAATATGTTCATTTCTTCTTATAAAATTGACTAAAGCCCAGTACTATTCTGGCTTTCTTCCGGAGCAATGACATGTGCAAGAAATACTTGAAAATGACCTGCATTTAAAGCAATTCAGTCTGATTTAGTGTGAAGTGCCTGGTTTCTGAGATATTTTTTCACGGTGTTGTTCAGCCCTCACTCACTGTACAGCACTGTCTTGTTGTTAAAAATGTTGAACGTGCAATAAGGGAATATTCAGCCCAGACCCTATTCCTTTATTGTTGTATTCACAGAGGAATCAAACCTTGGTGTGTCCTGTATATCCTGTGTATTTCAGATATTTGGCCGTGTGCCTGTGTCAGTGACTGGGTTAATGTGATGGCTGTGGGAAGCGGGACAGAACCTCTGCTCTGTTTGAAACTGTAGATGTTTTTCAGATAGAAGCGGGTCATTGAGAGGCTCAGTGGACCGTGGCCCCGAGGGAAAACTCTCAGAAAAAAGACTTTTGGAAATGCATCAGGGCTCCTCTGGTTCTCTGTGTTAATGTCTATCAGCTCCTGGTCCCTAACCCCCCTCTCCTGCCCGGGCGCCGTGGCTAGGGCCGCCCACTGCGGGCCTGTGTGCTCACTGCCCCCTAGTGTTCACCAGTGTGTGTGTAAATGTGTTTCACTGCACGGATTGGGTTAAATGAGGAGAACAATTTTCTCTGTGTGCAGCTCAGTGGCCAATAAAGTGATTCTAATTCTAATAATAACTCAGACATTGAAATGTGGCCTTACAGTACCTTTAAACTGACTCTTTTCCCCATATTTTCCCCTCCCTCCTCCACCCTCTCTCTCTCTCTCCTCTCTCTCTCTCTCTCTCTCTCTCTCTCTTTCTCTCACTCTCTCTCTCTCTCACTCTCTCT
>NC_089817.1:35721260-35723760 GCF_029633855.1 Hoplias malabaricus
AAGCATCCACTGAACTGATGCATATTCCTCCAATACATTTGAGACGAGTTGAAGTGTCAGGACTAATCACCCAGCGTCAGCACCTGACCTCACTAATGTTGTTTGTGGCTGAATGCCATCAAACCCTCACAGCAATGTCCCAGCATCTAGTGGAAAGCATGAGCGAGTATTCTGTACCTTTCAGTTGCATTTTAACTGTTTCTTCATTAGTGTCACAGCGCCCCCAGATGTTGGGAGCCACCTAGTGGTCAAAGATGGATTTACAGCAACGGAAGACTGTAAAAATGTCTTTGGGCCACATCAAGATGTTATTCATAAATATAGATGGTTTGAGGGATTTCTGGCTTTCCTGTCTCCATCCTGTGTGTGTGTGTGTGTGTGTGTGTGTGTGTGTGTGTGTGTGTGGTGTCCAGATATATATCACAATATATTGAAGGACTGAAACGTTTGCACTCACATTGTAAAGTCTAGTTCCTTACACTCTCTCAATTATGTTTCATTGAGAAATATACTCCACATGAGGAATAAAAGCCTATGTAATGTTCCCTGAAACCATAGAGACAAGATTGTGTGTGTGTGTGTGTGTGTGTGTGTTGTACAACTGTCCATTTCCCAGAAATGAGTGTGTTATCATTCATGACCGAGTCCCACTATTCATCACAATGCTGGTGTGCACACATCCGGTGCTGATGCGGTTGCCATGGAGATACATTAGCTCAGACAGGAAGTAAACACGTTTATTTTGTCTCATTTAAACACTTGTAAAGAAGCGGCTGAGTGATAAACATGTGTCAGATTCAGGGAAAATGATTACGTTCAATTTGGCTCATAAACTTCATTGAGATAACGTCTTTAACATCTTTATTTTTAAATGGAGCTTTCGCAGGGCGTGGGTTAAACCCTCACTTCCAGGAAAAAAGGTTTATAAATCATTTATATTTACGTTTACTTCGTGGATGTGCCTTTCATCCTGTGTTTATTAATGAATATGAATATATACTTTGTTTATTTGTTTGTTTGTTTTCTGTGTGTGTGTGTGTGTGTACATTTATGCAATATATATTCATTTGAATATGATATCATTTCTATGTAATATTTTTAATTCAGCCATGTTCTCAGTCCAGACACTGAGGGGTTAAAAACTCCAGCAGCACTGCTGTGTCTGATCCACTCTACACCAGCACAACACACACTAACACACCACCACCACGTCAGTGTCACTGGTGTGTAGAACTACACAGTGCTGCTGCGTGGACAGTGGAGCTGAGTGTAGAATATTTATGATGTTTATGTTCTGGGATGTTTTTATCTGCTCTTAATCTCAAAGACCGTCACTGTCTCACACGCACCACCTCCTCAGTCCAGCAGAGGGCGCCCTCTACCTGCGCTTTTACACCTCCCCCACCGAACACTTCTCTCCTTACTTTCCTTACAGGGTGTTTTTCACAAACACTAAGAGAAGTGTTCAGTCAGTTTTTAAATTAAAGCTCTCTCTGTGGTCTTTATCTGACGTCTCTGCTTCAAAACTAATCTCGATTAAAGGTGCAGTCAGTCACTGTTAACATCAACACACATCAATGCTAAGTAGCAATATGTTTGAAAAAGGGTTTTCATTTTAACAGCAACGGTCTCCCACATGGGGGTCGCCCTGTCTGATACAACCAGGCCACTAGGTGTCAGTGCAACAACAGACTCATGATGTAAAAACGAATTAATGGAGGAAATCTGGATTTGACTCGTGTTCTAATTTTAGAAAAACTAAAAACAAACGTTATTTTTCAAAGTAAAGAAGACTAATGGCTCCTTTAAATGCAGGACATCAGTTGCGTGAGACACACGTGGCCAGTGGAGGATGAGGCTGAAAAACACGGCCTGGTGATGAGTGGATATAAGTGTCTTTTCCAAACCTGCGTCGGCTCCCGTCCGTGAATCTTTACGTTTTAAGGCGCTGTTTGTTTGGTAGAATACAGTGTAAATCTGTAAAACAAGAATGTGCACGAGATTTACGAGGTTTTACCAGACGAGAGCCTCATCAGAGCTGGAGCCAGTGTGTGTGAGTGTGTCGCCACATCAGACGTTCCTCATCACTGGTCACTGGTCACTGGTCTGGACTGTAACACAGCTTTGAATAAATACGTCAGTTTATAGCTCTATATTTAAACTGGGAAAAGATGGGAAAGGCCCACTGTGCCTTCACTGAAAAATCAAATCTTATTCAATAATAATAGTCAATAAACCTCACACTCAAAGAGTTTTAGAACATAATTAACCCATCACTGAATCCCCCTGAGCACACACACACTGCCCCCAGCCTCAGGAGGGTTAGGGTGTGCATATGCCACCTCCGAGACACTTGAGGGCGACCAACCGCTTCTTTTCAAACAGCCACTGGCCAGTTTAAATCTCCAGAGGAGAGAGCACACTGCCCAGACCCGTCACATCAATCCCACCCACCCGGAGAGCGGGGCCGATTGGTTCTAGGACCTCCGGACTCAGACTG